>NW_027418999.1:0-95602 GCF_009905375.1 Apium graveolens
AAGCTTCTAGAAAAGGCTGAAAAGCTAGATATGGAGACCAAGCTTGACAAAAAGAGGTTTATCAGACCTATTTCTTAAAAGGTAAAAGCAATTAAGAAAGCTCAAGAGAAGCAACAGGCCCAAATCTCTGAGGTTCTGACTAATCAAGCTTCTCAACAGGCTCAATTGGATGAAATTCAATCTTCAGTTGAACTTCTTCTCTCACTCTTACTATCAGATGATGCCAAAAAGGAGGAGAAGGTAGTTAAGTCTAAATGCTCAAATGATCAAATCCTAAAGAAGAAAGATGATGAAGTTGATGACCAGGGAAACCCTAGCAAAGGTAGAGGTCAAGTTCAAAGTAAAGAGCAGAGCAGTAAGGTTTCTTCTAGGAAACTAATTAATGATGCAAGCTACAACAGAAACAGCAAGTTCTGATGAAATCATCAAGACATCAACCTCTGACAGTGCTCAAGTTGATTTGGACAAAATGAAACTCCTATGGAAAAATGTCAAACCATCAGATCCAAAGAAAATCCAATTGTTATATGATTTCATTGACTATTGGATTGAAAGCCAGAGAAGCAAGAGACAGAGCCGGACTAGGTTTCCGATGAAGCTAAGATTAAAACAGGAGTTGAAGTGTTGACTAGAGATCCATTTCTTTTAACTAATCAACCTCTTGAAGATGTTACACAAAAACACCTTGATAAGGTTATCTCTGTTCTAGTGGTACTGGATGCTCATGACAAGCATAATGTAAAGGAAAATCTGATTCTATTTCTTGAGATGGAAGGACATATCAGATGTCAGAATCAGATGTGATAAACAAATCACTGAAAGAACTTTAATTCTTTCATTACCTTTTAGAGGTAAAGTCTGATATTACCAGGAGATGGTCAAATTTTATATTGAAGACCATCAGAGATAAAGCAAGAATTTCTGGTTCAAGGATTACAAAATTCATTCCTAATATTGTTGAAGATGATGGAAGTGAAATTCTAATGAAGAAGAATTCTGCTAAGCTTGAAGTGATTCTGAAAGGGAAATGTCTATGCTATAATGAAGATTCTTCTCATCCTAGGGTATAAGACTGAATGATGGTTTAAAAAGAAACCATATCTCTGCTTTAAGGACCGCAATCTATCAGATTGGAAGTCAGAATGAAGAGATGAAGCAAGTCAGACTATAATGTCTCAAGTCCTGAGGATTAAAGAAGAAAAGCTGATATCAAACTTTGTTAAGAATCATTATAGATTCAGATTGACTCAGTGAGATTGGTAAAAGCTACAAGGACTATAAGTTGTAGTTAAATTATCTAGTTAAACTCTTATTTGCATTTGTACTTAATGTTTTTGACATCATTAAATCTATTAACTTGTATATTTTGCATAATTTACAAGTTGGGGGAGACTGTTAGATATATTTGAGATGTCATATCTAATATGATTCATGTTTAGTTTTCAGATCTTAACAAACAGGACATATCAGGACTTACTAAAATCAGGACTTACTGGAAATCAGAACTTAATATCATAACTTAAGGTCATATCAGAACTTAAGTGCGGGAAGACTTACAGTTAAGGAAGGAAGCTGATTTACAGTAGAAGATCGAGATTAAATAAAAGAAGATATGCATGGAAAGGGTTAGAAGACTGGAAGACTTGTAGAAGATATCTGATTGATATATTTTAGGAGACAGAATTATATTCCATATCAATTAGAAGTTATCTTGTAACTGTGTACTATATAAACACAGACTTTGGGTTTACACTATATGTGTTATCATTATTGAGAAGATTATACATTGTAACCTAGCAGCTCTTAGTGATATTTGTTCATCACTGAGAGAGAACAGCAGTTCTTATTGTAACAGAGTTTATTCAATATACTTGATCTTTGTTACATACTTGTGTTAAATTGATTTGATTGTATTAACACTGTATTCAACCCCTTTCTACAGTGTTGTGTGACCTAACAAAGTATTAAGGATGTGAGTTGACCGTTGTGAACAGATAAGTAAATAAGGGGGAGTTTCTTTTGAAACTATATTCAAAATATTTAAAATAAGTTGAGATAATATTCTCCGACGGTCTAAAGTTATTGGAATGATTTTCCGAAAATCAGAAAGTATTTTAAATCAGGTTTTATGATCTTTAAATCATAATAAATCATTTAATAAATAATTAATAATTAAATATTAATCTTTAAATAATTAAACCTCGAATAATTATACTTTAAAAGAATATTTGAAATAATATTACTCAACTAATTTATGTTTAAGTAATTTAAAGTAATCTTTAATGATAAATCAGGTTTGAAATAAATAATCATCGGAGAATACTTCTCCTATAATAAATGAATAATTAAAATAATATTCATTATTCGAATAATAAAATATAGTTGAGGGAATACGATCTTTGGAAATTGTTTTAAATAAATTTGAGGTATTTTAATATTTCGTGAGTGAACATCGAGTCCCTTGGAATAAAATAAGTACGGACTTTTGATTGTCCAAAATATCTTCGGGATGATTCCCGGGTTTATTCTTTATAAAACTGACCGACCCTCGGTCTTACAACTTATACATCACGCTCTACTATAGCGTTAATATTTTTAAATAAAACACCTCCGGAATACTTCCAGGTTTTCATCAAATTATACTGACCGATCATCGGTCTAAAATATACACCTCATATATACAATGCTACTCTCTGGCGTTATTAATTGAAATTCGGTAATATTCATATACCAAAATTATTAACATATCGTATGATATTAATAATCACAAATCATAAAATATCATGTATATATAGCATTTATTTGAAAACAAACACAACACAACAGTTTTAAAAGGTAGGGTTTGAAAACTTGCCTGGAGTCCAAGATATGTTTCCCGACTTCCTCTCGTTCCGGGTTTTCTAATCAACAAACATCATAATCTTAATCAGTATTCCTACTCTCATCACCAACTTATATTTCTAATAAGTTAAATACTTCATAATTTTCATTATTCGACCGACTCGAAATAAGTATCACTCCTTGGTCGAAACGGACGGTAAAAGTGGTCTTCTAGATTTGACTTTACCAAATCTTACTATTACGCGACTCGCACTCTATCAATTTTAATAATTCATAAAATTAATATTTTAATACAAAGCCACCTCGAGAAGCTTCTTGAGTACTTTTAATATTTATACTAAAAGTATCATTTTGATAAAATAAATTTAATTAGGTAAAAAATATTTCAAAAGTTCGGTCAACTACGGAGTTTTACTATTCAAATCGCTTTCACTAAAATATTAATATCTCTCAAACCGTTAACTCAATTGATGCACCGTTTTCGCGTGCGTGATCTAGAAAAAATCTAGAACACATCATTTAAAAATGGTTTTCTGGTAACAGGGGAGAAAATCCCGAAATGGCAGTTTCCTAACAGGGGTTGTTTTTGACATTCGTACTCCGCGCGATCTCGGCTCCGACATTTTATAAAATTGAAAAATCAACATTTTTATTTAAATTGTTTATGGAAGCTAATAAACTCTATTTCTTACTCTGTTTAAAAATTTCATAATTCTTAAATATTTTTAAGTCGATCATTTATATTTACAAAGTTCGTAATTTGTAGCAGCTTTGTCGCGTAAATCCCTTTTACTAAAATGGTCATAACTTTTGATCCGTAAATTGAAATCAAGCGATTCATGCGCCTAAACGATCCTTATAATATTTTCTATCATAATAAAGTCTCACTTTTTAAGAAACTATAGTTGATATATTCGGGAACTTCTGCAGAAACTTAAGTTGAGTTTTGTTCGTTTTAACGAGGTTACGATTACGATCCGAGTTTCGTTTACGTCTTAAAGCATTATACCACTGTCAACAATTATCAAATTATCATCTCAACACTAACTCCTATCAAGAACATCATGTTATTGAGGCAACAATCATCAACCTTAAAACTAATTAACTAAACATCAAGATAATATCCAATCAATCATCAAAACCATACTTATATCCAAGATCCTTACTTTTCTTGAAACTTAAAACTTAAACAAAGTTTGGATGAATGTTTATACCTTCCTTGAAGCTTGTTAATACTTAATAAATTTCTAAGATCCTTGATGAAGCCTTGGTTTAGCTTTAGGAGTCTTAAACTTTCATGAAAAATTAAGAAAACAAGTTAGTGATTTTCGGAGTTACTATTCACCCTCAACTTCAAATATTTTTATAAAATTGAAAACTTTATGGATGGGAATGAAATTTGGTGCGTGACTTACCCATGATATGAAAGAGGTTTTTTAAAAATTTGGTGATTTTTGAATGAGTAGATCATGAGATATGAATTTTTCTTTCCATGGTGTTCTTGAAAATCAGCATTGAGTTTTTGGAGAGAGAGAGAGAGAGAAAGTTGATTGGTTTGGCTTCCTTTGGAAGTATTGAATGATATTTGTGATATGTATTGTGTATGTATAAGGTATGTTCGACAAGATACTTCTTATTCAAGCCTAGGTATTAGCTTACACACCACACTTGACTAGACATTTTAATTATAAAACATGAATTCTTATTTTAAGAAATATTATCTTTTAATTAATTTTTAATTTAATTAGCTAGCTTGGATAATCTATTGCTAATTAATTTGCATGGGATTTTCATGGCCTTGGTTCATTTATTTATTCGCTTGCATATTTTCTTGGTCATTTATTCATTTTCGTAATAAATCTTCGTAAGCGATTCTCGGGGAAAATCCTTTCTTATAAATCCTTTATGCTTTGAAACCTTGTACTTGGATTTTAATTCGTAGAATTCTAAATTCTTAATCGATGTGATTCTCGTATTCCTCGATAGTCCGTAAGATAAAGTCCTTTTATAAAGTTCGTTTTCTCCCAAAACGAATGGCTTTTACATACACTCATTTGGTACGTATAGTCACAATATCAACTCGAAATCTTAAATTAGAAACTCATATACGGTATGGTCGCAAAAAATTTTATTAAACCGCAAGGTTACTATTCCTAAATGTCTTTTACAGACGTAAATAATTTGGTTTCTTACATCCATATTCTATTATATTTCGAATATTTTGAGAATTTTAAAATTATTTTGAAGATTTTTGGGATTAAATTTACCCGAAAGCGGGTACAAGTTGCATTTTAAAAATAATTTAAAAATTATGAAAATTTTATCTTTAATAACTTTAGATTATTTGTGATATTTTGGAGCTATTTTAGTAATTTTCGGGATATTTTTATCCGTGCGATTATTCGTTAAATTATAAAACCGGGATAAAAATAGGGCTATGAAAAGAGAGGAACACGTGTTAAATATTGGTGGAATGGGCAGAGGTGTGGCAGTTTCTGATTGGCTAATTGTTGTTGTATTAAAAAAAAGGAGATACACGCAGCATGTTCATCTCCTCCTTCCCCATTTGCTCTCTCTCTCTCTCTCTCTCATTTTATGTACTTCCCCCTCTCTACACTTTCTCTTCTTTCTCAATATCAAATATATACATATATATTTGTAGTTGCTCTCGGTTCTTTTCTTCCCTATTCTCCTCGTCGGAATCCTCTTTGTTTCCAGTAATTATGTCGTCGTTTTATTCCATTTCCGGTGACCTTGTCACCGCCTCCCCTCCCTCCTATGTGCGTGTAATTGCGTCTGGTCTGTGTTGGTTCCTTTGTTGTTGTGTTTCTTCTATTCTTTTGGGGTTACCGCCGGTTCTCTGGCGAGGTGGCCATGTGCAGTGGTTGCACGTGTTTAACAAACGTGTGTGTGGCGTGTGTGAAGTGTGCAGTGCTGTGTTGTGTTGTAGTTGCTGTGTGTTCTGTTATTTTGATTATTTCTGAATTAATTCTTACTTTTGCAGGAATTATTGAATACAATTCGTGAAATAAATTAATTTTGTACAGAAAATTAGATTTAATCGATGAAGGCTCGCATTGGAAACCCGATTTGTATGGGTACCCGCGAATTTTTACCGCCGTCAGTGATGAGCCTCGGCGAGCTGACGGTGAACTGTGATGATCGTTATCTGAGTCCTAATATTTAAAAATAAATAAATAATAAATGTATAAATTTTATTTATAAGTTCGATACGAAATAGTAGTTGAATATTTTTATTCGAGGTTATTGGATTGTAAGTTGTAATTATTGGATTGTGCTTGAAATAAATTGTGATTGCGATTGGTATTTGTGAAATTCTGGATTATGGAATCCTGTGGTTGTTGTTGTTGAGTTGACGTTGAATTGTTTCGACGGGTAGTCCGATAAATAGAGGAGATGATGTCCGGTTTTCGGGAACGTATCCTGTAAAATATCGGAAATACCAATCAAATGTATATATCTATATAATTATAAATAAAATATTTTGTAAAATATAACTGACAACCTATTTCTTAAAACGACGAGTATATGTGTTTTCTGAAAATGAATATCGAGTCGAATTTTTAGTTCGTGAACCCTAATTGTTGTGTGTTATTATAATATATATGATTATGAGTCGAAAATCGTTATCATCTGGGTAAAGTGTCTAATGAGGATATGTCAAGCATACGCGGACGTCTAACATAGAGTATTTCGACCCTGTAAGTTCTAGTCGGGAAACCGAAAATGGATGTTGGACTAAGGATAACCTAGTGGACGCTCGACGAGCTCAGTAGGGTTTCAACCGAAGAACCTGAGTGTTGAAGTCGAATCCAAGGTGATCTAGTGGTTAGACGATAAAGCCTGAACGTTCGAGTCGGCTCAGAGTAGATCAGTAATAGTTGTAAAGCTCTGCAAGGCAAGTACCCCTAACCATTCTTTTATGGTTCAGTATATATGAATAGTTGTTGTTTTATTCTCGTAATGGAACAGAATTTTTTAAGTTACGTATCCCCGATAGTTATAAATCATTGTTTCAAACCTATTTTGGGGAAAAGTAACTTCTGAAAGCACCTATCTCTAAACGTGATTAAAATGAAAGGAAGTTTTGAATAGTGTGCTGTGACAGAATGGTTTTAACAAGAGATAGGTGATAGTGAATTTGGAAACTGGATAAAGAGAATGTTTTGATCCACCTATGTCGTGGAGTGTTTTGATCCACCTATATCGTGGAATGTTTTGATCCACCTATGTTGTGAAACTTTGGAAAGAGGTAAAAAGGGAATTCATTTGATCTATTGGAATTAAGTAGGCGTAAGTGGCTAATTCGGTTGGGCGCTCTGTTTAACCGATTAGTCCAGTGTTGTGGGAAAGACCTGGCTAGTCTTTTCTCAAGTTCCGGAACACATTCTTTATTCTGGATGACCGTTAGTTGCTGTCCGGTGAGGATATACTGATCAGCTATCTTCACCCGTTGAACGTCCAATAGATTTGATTGATTCATTTTTGAAATTATTTAACAAATCAACTTGTTTGAGACAGATGATTTGAAATTGAAATAGCATGCCAGAATTTAACTCTGGTGTTTATACACAGCACACGACTGACATTGTTGTTTTTTTCAGAGCATGCTAATTTTGAATATCCAGTTTATGAATGTTTACCATGTTTTGCAATCGAGCTGTAATCTCTGTTCCTATCACTGTTTTATCATAAATTGCTTTACTTGTTATTCATATAGTGGTACTGCTGAACAATTGATTGCTCACCATTGCAGAATATTTATATATGTATTGTAGATGCCTAGGAGATTCTTCCTTGGTAGTTAGGGCAGAGTTCCAGATCCTTCCATGTCAGGCTCCTCTGAGGTAGTGGTGTGGGACCAAGGATGGTCTGTTGAGTTGTTGTACTAAGTTAGTTGCGTTAAGAGTGATTGTAATAAGTTGGTTCTGTAGTAGTTGACCTAAGTCATACTTAAACCAGGAAAAGGTCTTGTTAAAGGGGTCGTGGTTATATATTATTAATGATTTGGATTACATTATGTTTATTATTAGTGATATTGGTGATGTCAACTCCTGACCCCGGGGTTGAGGCCGTCACAGTTGGTATCAGAGCTACAGGTTTGAGTCCCTGATTTAGGTTAGGAGTAGAGTCGAAAGAGTGCAGGGAGATTTATATATATAGATGTGAGTCAGCAACTCAATCAGAGGAGCGAGTCTGAGAGTTCAGTCGAGGGTTTCTAAGATGAAACCTTGACGTTTATTGAGGATTGACTGGAACTGCCCTAGCTTTTAGTATGTCTCCTTCGTATACATATTATTGATAAGCTCTGATAGAGATTTCTAGTTCCCTCTCGAGAAAAACGAGTCTGATCGCGAGAATTCAGCTTTTGCGCGGATCCTTGGTGTGTCAGCTATAGAGACACCCGTAATATCCCTAAATATAGCATTTTCGACTTCAAGGAATGTTGATGGACCAAGTGTGCGACCTCGGTGAATTCAGATGAAATAATAATAGTCAATGGCTGCTATGACAGCCAAGTCTCATAGTAAATGGATATTAGTACTGTGGTTTATATCCTGAACCCTATTACTTCTTTCCTGAGACGTAATTTTGTTTCCAGAATATATGTTTGCTATCCCATAAGTTGCTTATTCATCATGTGAGCAAGATAAGAGCGTGAAGTAAGAAACTTAGGGTCCTGTTGACCTTATTACAAATCAGATTCTTCCCTTCCTATTTGTGAATTTTTTATCTAAACATTGTTTCTTTCCTCGGTGATTATTTCGGTTGATTGGGGCAAATAATGCATATGATTTGACTATTTGTCTGTATTACAAAGGGCCTGGTGGGACGCCACCGAGATATGTGTTGTGAACTGTGCGGTACTAAGACTGGCCATCTTATGTACTTGTATGGTTGCTCTCAATCATACCTACATCTTCTTCACTGTTTCTTCTTATTCGATTCCCTTGAGTTTGAAATTTCATTTGATATTCTATGATAATGAATTTTCGTGATTAGATGGTCCTCGTTATTGAAAGCAAATAAGAATGACTGTTAGGAAGAACGAAAGTCCTATATAAGGGTGTTATTTAAAAATAATGGTAACAGCGAGAGTTCAGGACCTAATGGTGGAGTTATAGCCTCGAGAAAAGTAATTTAGTGGCTAATGAATCACTTGTGGGTGATAAAAAAATCATCCTTAGATGAATGTTGGTTGAAATACGGACTTCGGTGCTTAGTAGAGTCAGTGTTCCTTAAGTTTGACTTAATTTACCGGTTTGTTCTACATAGTGCGTGGTTGATATAGCCAGCCAACTTTTGTTGTATATCGGATCAGTTTAGCTGTTGTACTTGAGTAGTGATGGGAAGTTGGTCAGTTGCTTTATATTGAGGAGTCGTGCTACGGTGTTTAGTTTCTTTGTATTTTAGTTTTCCTGGACTGTATTGATTCTGCTACTGTCATTGTTGCTATGATTGCTAGTGCTGTTAATCTAGATTTCTTTTGTAAATGGACCCGAATATTAAAGACAAGGGTACTGTGATTGGGCAACATTTTCCTGATACAGGTGCACCGTTTAAACGGTGATATCTTTTGTCAAATATTTTTGTTATGTTTTGAATAAACTCATTTATATATTTCAGCAAGATGCCACCTAAGAAAGCTACCCATTCTAAAGAAAATAGTAGTAGTTTTGTGGAGGGTCCAGCTATAAATGAAATTCTAGACTTGTTGCGCCAGCAGTGGCAACAACAGTTGCAGCTAATCCAACAGGTTCGGCAACAGCAAGGAGTGAACCAAAGTGCTAATTTCAAATCCTTTCAGAATGTTAACCCTCCTGAATTTAAGGATGAATCTAATCCAGTAGTTGCTGGAGCATGGTTAAAATAAATGGAGAAAGATTTCAACCTCGTTCAGGTAAGTGACAATCTTAAGACTGATTATGCAAGCTATTTCTTGAAAAAATGAAGTGAATTACTGGTGGGAGTCAACCAGAGCGTTAGAGGGAGAAGGCCATATTCCATGGGCTAGGTTTACTGAGTTATTCTTGGAAAAGTATTTTCCTGACTGCGTGAGGAATCAAATGGAGATTGAGTTCCTAGAACTGAAGCAAGGTGATAGAGGTGTAGCTGAGTATGAGGCTAAGTTCACAGAGTTGGCTAGGTTTGTACCAGACTATGTGCACTCTGAAGCTCAGAGGGCAAGAAGGTTTCAACAAGGATTGAAGCCTGAAATTTGCAGTGGAGTTGTGGCATTGCAACTCAAGACGTATCCTTCTGTAGTTCAGGCCGCCTTAGTAATTGAATTTGATCAGAAGTTAGCCACTAGAGAAAAAGAAGATAAGAAGCGAAAGATAGATGATGTGGAAGGAGCATCAGGTCAAGAAGGATC
This sequence comes from Apium graveolens, assembly GCF_009905375.1. Taxonomy (NCBI): domain Eukaryota; kingdom Viridiplantae; phylum Streptophyta; class Magnoliopsida; order Apiales; family Apiaceae; genus Apium; species Apium graveolens. The sequence continues at coordinate 10,238 of NW_027418999.1, forward strand.
TAGCCAGAAGTCTCAGAAAAAGATTGGTAGGAATAAAAATAAAGAACTTAGAGGGCATAATTTTTCTTTAAACAGAATTAGTAACACCTCAGTCAACTCCAACCAAGCCAAATCGCCAAATCGGTCAAGTCGCCTATATCGGAGTGTAAGCAATGTGGTAAAAGGCACGGTGGAGTGTGTAAATCAAATACTGAATGTTTCAGGTGTGGACAGAAGGGACATTATGCATCAGAATGTAAGGTGGAAAATCCAGGAGTCATCTGTTACAACTGTGGCAAGGTGGGGCATGTTGCCAAGAACTGTAGAAGTACTTTCCGAGATAGCATGGGAGGTGGTGCATCAAAAGGTTTAACGTCCAGTACACCCAAGGATAAGACTTATAATAAGAGTTAAGGATCAACTGCTCAAGACCCTGACAAGGAACCAGGGCGCTGATTGATTACCAGAAGAAGCGAATAGTAATATCTACGGAAGCTAACAATAGGATGAGTATCCAAAGGCATAAGCAAGAATATAAGGTGTAACTAGTGCATGTAAGGGATATTAAGAAGGAAGCACCTAAGTTGGAAGAAATCCAGATAGCAAGTGAAGTCCCAAAGGTTTTACCGGATGACTTACCAGAATTACGTTGAAGCATGAGATATAATCTCTCATTGGTTACTGTACAGAGTCGGGATGGTGTCAAAAGCCCCGGATCGTAAGGCCAGTAGGAATCAAGTAATTAGTTGAGGAAACTTCAGGATTGAGAATGAAAGAATAATGAGACAAGGTGTATTTCACGTTGTGTATTGATGTGGTTTATAGAAAAGAAGAATGGATGTATAAATTTACGTGCTGATTATCAGATGATGGAAAAGGTGACGAATAAGAGTAAGTAACCCCTATTAAGAATTGATTACTTATGTGACCTAATTCAAGGAGTGTATTATTTCTCGGGGATTGACTTAAGATCCAACCTGAGGACATATCAAAGATTGTGATTAGAATGAGTTATGAGCATTGTAAGTTCTGGTGATATTATATCGAATAACAAGTGTATCAGTTGTCTATAAGGAATTAAGGAATATGGTGTATAAGGAGTACTTGGATAAGAAAATTGTATTTATTGATAACATCCTCAGCTATTCAAAGATTAAGAAATTCTGTGTTGAACACTCAAGAATTTCCCTACGAAGATTAGAAGGGAAGAAACTATATGCTAAGTTTGCAAGTATGAATCTTAGCTGAGATAAATAAAGGATTTCGATCTTTCCATTAAAAAATCACCTAAGCAAAGCTGGTGTAGTAACAGATGCCCTGTGCAGAAGGAAAGGATAGAATGTGGTTAAGATCACTAAGGAGTTAATAAAAAAATTGGAAAGAGTGGAATGTGAAGTTCAAATACCTGAAGGTGAGAGAAAGTGGGAGTAAGATGTTGTTAGGTTCTGAGTTTAATTTAGCACACCGAGTACGTAATGACGTTGACTTGGAAAAGAGTTGAAGCAGCTCGGGATAGACAAAGAAGGAAGGCGGACTTGCATTGAAAGAGTGTGGATATAGAAATAGGATCATGGGTGTTGACAAAGGTTTCACCTTGAAAGAGATTAGGTAGGTTTGAATATATAGGACAAGTGGAGTCCTAAATATGCGAACCGTTTGAGGTATTGATAAATATAGATAAAGTTTCCCAGGGGTTGATGTTGCCGCCACAGTTGCAGTATATATAATGTGTTCAACGTGTCAATGTTAAGGCGATATGTATCTGATTTGAACCAAGTCATTGATTAGGAGCCAGTGGGCTCTTATCCAAATTTATTCTGCTTGGAATAATAGATCCAAGTCCTAAATCGTTAATAGAAAGTCCTTAAGAATGCGTTTATATCCATAGTGAGTATACTTTAATTAAATCCCCAAGTAGAAGAGTCTACCTGGAAGTTAGAGTCAGATATGCTTGACAAATATCATCAATTGTTTAGTTAGATCAGATTCTGAGGACAAAATTTTTTAAGGGGGAAGGATATAACGACTCGTGTATTTTTATTATTTAAATATGTAATTATTGAGTAGTTAAATAAATAAAATATGTATATGGGTTCTGTCAGCGGGTTATTTCTTGTTATTATGTATATGTGATTATTAGTGTACGTGATTGAATTGTGTGGTTAATTATTGGGTCGCATAATTTTTTTTGCTTTTAAAAGTGATTTTATTGCAGTCTTATTTTCCCTAAATATTTGGATTGTTTCTAAAATTAATTTTATGGTTTCATAATTACAATAATTACTTTTGGGATTTTATAAAATTTATAAATCAATATTTCGTCAATTATTTAACCCTAAATAATTTTCTGATTATATTTTATTATAAATTCAGTATTAAATTCAGAAATGTTTCAAAAATTACAAAATCCATATTATATTATGTTTGGAATATTTCGAGAATTTTAAAATTATTTTGGAGATTTTTGGGATTAAATTTACCCGCGCGATGTTTCGTTTATTTGTTAAAAGCGGGTACAAGTTGCGTTTTAAAAATAATTTAAAAATTATGAAAATTTTGTCTTTAATAACTTTGGATTATTTGTGATATTTTGAAGCTATTTTAGTAATTTTTAGGATATTTTTATTCGTGCGCTTATTCGTTAAATTACAAAACCGGGAGAAAAATAGGGCTATGAAAAGAGAGGAACATGTGTCAAATATTGGTGGAATGGGCAGAGGTGTGGCAGTTTCTGATTGGCTAATTGCTGCTGTATTAAAAAAAGAAAAAAAAAAAAGAAGGAGATACACACAGCATGTTCATCTCCTCCTTCCCCATTTGCTCTCTCTCTCTCTCTCTCTCTCTCGTTTTCTGTACTTCCCCCTCTCTACAATTTCTCTTCTTTCTCAATATCAAATATATACATATATATTTATAGTTTCTCTCAGTTCTTTTCTTCCCTGTTCTCCTCGCCGAAATCCTCTTTCTTCCCGGTAATTATGCCGTCGTTTTATTCCATTTCCGGTGACCTTGTCACTGCCTCCCCTCCCTCCTGTGTGCGTGTAATCGCGTATGGTCTTTGTTGGTTCTTTTGTTGTTGTTTTTCTTCTGTACTTTTGGGGTTACCGCCGGTTCTCCGGCGAGGTGGTCATGTGCAGTAGTTGCGCGTGTTTAACACGCATGTGTGTGGCGTGTGTGGAGTGTGCAGTGTTGTGATGTGTTATAGTTGTTGTATGTTGTGTTATTTTGATTATTTCTGAATTAATTCTTATTTTTGTAGGAATTATTGATTACAATTCGTGAAATAAATTAATTTTGTACAAAAAAATTAGATTTAATCGGTGAAGGTTCGCGTTGGAAACCCGATTTGTATGGGTACCCGCGAATTTTTACCGCCGTCAGCGATGAGCCTCGGCGAGCCGACGGTGGACTGTGATGATCGTTATCTGAGTCCTAATATTTAAAAATAAATAAATAATAAATGTAAAAATTTTATTTATAAGTTCGATACGAAATAGTAGTTGAATATTTTTATTCGAGGTTATTGGATTGTAAGTTGTAATTATTGGATTGTGCTTGAAATAAATTGTGATTGCGATTGGGATTTGTGAAATTCTGGATTATGGAACCGTGTGGTTGTTGTTGTTGTTGAATTGACGTCGAATTGTTTCGACGGGTAGTCCGATAAACAGAGGAGACGCTGTCCGATTTTCGGGAACGTATCCTATAAAATATCAAAAATACCAGTCAAATGTATATAGCTATATAATTATAAATAAAATATTTTGTAAAATATAACTGACAAACTGTTTCCTAAAGCGACGAGTATATGTGTTTTCCGAAAATGAATATCGAGTCGAATTTTGAGTTCGTGAACCCTAATTGTTGTGTGTTATTATAATATATATAATTACGAGTCGGAAATCGTTATCATCTAGGTCAAGTGTCTAGTAAGGATATGTCAAGCATACCTGGACGTCTAACATAGAATATTTTGACCCTGTAGGTTTGAGTCGGGAAACCGAAAGTGGATGTTGGACTAAGAATAACCTAGTGGACAGTCGATGAGCTCAGTAAGGTTTCAACCGAAGAACCTGAGTGTTGAAGTCGAATCCAAGGTGATCTAGTGGTTAGACGATAAAGCCTGAGCGTCTGAGTCAGCTCTGACTCGATCAGTAATAGTTGTAAAGCTCTGCAAGCCAAGTACCCTTGAACATTTTTTTATGGTTCAATATATATGAATAGTTGTTATTTTATTCTTGTAATGGAACAGAATATTTTAAGTTACGTATCCCCGATAGTTATAAATCATTGTTTTAAACCTGTTTTGGGGAAAAGTAACTTCTGAAAGCACCTATCTCTAAACGTGGTTAAAATGAAAGGAAGTTTTGAATAGTGTGCTGTGACAGAATGGTTTTAACAAGAGATAGGTGATAGTGAATTTGAAAACTGGATAAAGAGAATGTTTTGATCCACCTATGTCGTGGAATATTTTGATCCACCTATGTAGTGGAATGTTTTGCTCCATCTACGTTGTGGAACTTTGGAAAGAGGTAAAAAGGGAATTCAATTGATCTTTTGGAATTGAGTAGGCGTAAATGGCTAATTCGGTTGGGCGCTCTGTTTAACCGATTAGTCCAGCGTTGGGGAAAAGACCTAGCTAGTCTTTTCCCAAGTTCCGGAACACATTCTTTATTCTGGATGGCCGTTAGTCGTTGTCCGGTGAGGATAAACTGATCAGCTATCTTCACCCGTTGAACATCCAATAGATTTGATTGATTCAGTTTTGAAATTGTTTAACAAATCAACTTGTTTGAGACAGACGATTTGAAAATGAAATAGCATGCCAGAATTTAACTATGGTGTTAATACACAACACACGACTGACATTGTTGTTTTTTTCAGAGCATGTTAATCTAGAATATCCAATTTATGAACGTTTACCATATTTTGCAAACGAGCTATAATCTCTGTTCCTGTCACCGTTTTATCATAAATTGTTTTACTTGTTATTCATATAGTAGTACTGCTGAGCAATTGATTGATCACCCTTGCAGAATATTTATATATGTATTGCAGATGCCTAGGAGATTCTTCCGTGGTAGTCAGGGCAGAGTTCCAGCTCCTTCAATGTCAGGCTCCTCTGAGGTAGTGGTGTGGGACCAAGGATGGTATGTTGAGTTGTTGTACTAAGTTAGTTTATGAACTTATTTATTTTAAAACCTAATTATTGTAAATAGTTATTATAATATAATGAAAGATATATTCGAGTATACTTATTCAGACATAATTACTATTTTTAACAAATATATTTAATATAATTAACAAAATATTAAAATAAAAAATAGAAATTATTTAAAACAACCGTGCATCACACGGATTTTAAGAAGTTTGGTTGGTATAGTCATTCATTCAATTACTCAATTACCATTACTGATTTCATTATTTTACTTGATTAATATATAAATTAATTACCTTTATCAAATAAAACACGTTACCTTTTTTATTTTCACCAACTAAAACACATCTTTTCCAAAAATATTACATGTTTATTTAATAAAATTTAATAAATACTAATAAGTATCTGATTTCCTTGTTCTACTAAAACACATTAAATTTTCTATTTTAAATAATAAAACTTCCAATTAAACATGTAGAAATTCAATTCAAATGAATTATATAACTTTAAAAAATTCAATTCGAATTTTAAAATATTATAGAATATTAAAGTAAGTAAGTATGTGCATCGTGCATGTTTTAAACTATCCTATATTATAATAGATGAAATATTAAAATTTTGGTCGGTACGATTATTTATTGAATTACCTAATTACCTTTAATTAATCATTTTTAAATTTAATTAATTACCCTGATAGTTTAAACTCTTCTAATTTTATTCTAATTTTAATTTATATTATTCTATTTAATTTATTAATTGAAGTCAGATAAGATGAAAATAAGAGAAAAAGAAGAACACGTAGTAAGTCACTCAGGAATGAAAGCATAATTTTCTCACCCCATAGGTCTTCGAACACTTTGTCAATCATAAAATAAACATCTTATACGTAATCCATATATTATACTTTACTAGCTTTGTAACCGTGCGATGCACGAGATAATTATCATTTCTTTATACAATTGTTTTGAATATTTTTTTTCTTTTTTAATTAAATTTTAATTTAATATTTTTATTCCCTAAACAAATTTTATATTTTTTCAAAAAAATAGAATTTTAAAAAAATATACTTTTTAAACTTATATATTTAGTTATTATTGTATTTTTATATTTGACCTTAATAGCCTAGATATAAGATATATGTTATAATTTATTTTATTTCTTTGTTGTCTAATATTTTCACATTATAAATTTGTAAGAAGAATATTTTAATCATATCACATAATATATTTACGTAATTAATTTTCTTTTATTTATATTTTTTTTTAAGAGTTTGATTAGAGATTGAGAAATTGTTTGGGATTTCATCTTGTTTAACAATATTATATAATTGTTTCTATTTAATAATTATTAAGAAAACAATACCTTACATCTAATTGTCATTGTACCTTTGTTTACTAATCAATTGTCATAGTACTTTTAAATGTATTCTATTTTATTTGTATTTCACTTTTGAATTGTAATAATTTATTATTATTATAATAATAATAATTATTATTATTATTATTATTATTATTATTATCATTATTATATTTCTTCCTAATTTTTATGTTTTATAGGAATCATGTACTATAAATTTTCTAAAATACAATCCGTAATTTTCTTATTTTACAAAATGAAACAAAACATATATATACCTAAATTCAATCTCAACATGTTCCTCATTTTGTAAGATAAAAATTAAAATTATCTATTCAAAAGGTTTTATAAATGAAACTTAATGATTCCAATTTTTTTTTAAGAAAATGATACTATTTTAACCCCAATTAACAAATGATTTGTTGATTATTACTTATATTTATATTTATTAAGATAATTGGTCTTTGTTTTATATATATAACACTTTGAATATTATTTTATATCATTTAATAATATACAATTGTAGTTCAAATTCTTAATTAATTATCTATTGCATTTGTTTTACAGATTATAAAATATTATAATAGAATAAATGTAATAAATATAATCTATAATGTATTTTATTAAATTTATATTTTTATTTTGAATTGTAATAGATTTATTATTATTATATGTATTCCTCATTTTTAATCTTTTAAAAGATTAATGTGCTCTAAATTTTTTAAAAGACAATCCGTAATTTTTATTTTTTATAAAATAAAACAAAATAATATAATATTTATACCTAAATATAATCTAAATGTTTTCGTTATTTTATAAGATACAAATGAAAATTATCTATTCAAAAATATTTTAAATCAAACTTACCCACTCCAAATTTTTTTTTATAAAAATGATACAACTTTAACCCCAATATAAATTATTTGTTAATTGTTACTTATATTTATTTTTATTAAGATAATTGTTGCTTGTATTATATATATAATATATTAATTTTAATATTATATTATATAATTTAAGGGTATATAATTATAGTTCAATTTCGTAATTAATTGCCTAATATGTTTGTTATACATATTATTAGATATTATAGTATAATAATAGAATAAATGAAATAAATATAGTCTATATTATAGCTAGCACGTGCAACCCTTTTTGTATGATGTACCACCAAAACCCCGTAACTCAAATGTTTTGAATTATAATAGTTTATTATTATTATTATTATTATTATTATTACTTCCAAGTTTTTATGTTTTATAAAATGTACTCTAAATTTTTTAAAAAATGATTCATAACTTTCCCTTTTTACAAATTCAAACAAAACGCCTATAATATTTATACCTAAATATAATCTAAATGTGTTTTTTATTTTTATATGATAAAAACTAAAATTAATAATTTTTTATTAATATTATTAATCAAACTTACACATTTCATTTTTTTCTTTTAAAAATGATATACTTTTACCCGATTAATAAATAATTTGTTAATTCTTACTTAGATTAATTTTTATTAACATAATTGTTACTTGTAATATATATAAATATTTTTTATATTAATTAAAAATGTGTAATTATAGTTTAATTTTTTTATTAATTACCTATTTTGTTTGTTATACAGATTTATATATTTTATTAGATTTGTATTTCAATTTCAAATTGTAATGATTTTATTATTATTATTATTATTATTATTACTACTATTATTATTATTATTATATTTCTTCCTCGTTTTATATTTTATAGGATTGATGTACTCTAATTTTTTAAAAGACAATCCGTCGGAATTTGCATCTTGTCGTGTTTGACAATATTTCATAATTTTTCTGTTCTAGTAATGATTATGAAAAAAATTTGTTTACAGTTTTTGTGATAATACTTTTAAATTTATTTTGCTAGTTTGCTTTTTAATTTTAAATTATAATAGTTTATGATTATTGTTATATATCTACCTATTTTTTAAATTTTATAAAATTCATGTACTATAGAATTTTATAAGACAATTCGTAATTTTTTTCTTTTACAAAATGCAACAAAATGCCTGTAATATTAATACATAAATATGATCTAAATGTATTTCGTATTTTATATGATAAAAATTAAAATTATCTTTTTAAAAATAACCCAATTAACAAATAATTTGTTTAATTCTTACTTAGATTTATTTTTATTAAGATAATTGTTACTTGTACTATATATATATGTAATTATTTTAATATTATTTTATATCATTTAAGAAAATATAATCATTGTTTAATTTCTTAATTAGTTGCCTACTCTGTTTGTTATACATATTAGTAACTATTATAATGGAATATTAGAATAAATAAAATAAATATAGTATAAAGTGTATTTTATTAGATTTGCATTCATTTTGAAATTGTAATAGTTTCATTATTGTTATTATTTACATAATAATAATAATAATAATTATTATTATTATTAGTAGTATTATTATTATTCCTCATTTTTATGTTTCATAAATGATACTACATTAACCGATTAAGAAATGATTTCTTAATTTTTACTTATATTTATTTTTATTAAGACAATTATTTCTTGTATTATTCTCATATATTAATAATATAATATTTTCATTTTTATGTTATACCATTTAAGAATATATATTTATAATTCAGTTTCTTAATTAGTTATCTATTGTGTTTGTTATACTTTGTACGGGTACGCGATGATTATCATTTTTTTACATATTTTTTGAATATTTTTTTATATAATAAAATTTTAATATAATAATTCCTTCCCTAAATAAATTTTATGTCTTTTTTAAATAATATATTTTCCAAAAAATGTAATTTTTGCACTTTTATATTTAGTTATTGTATTTATATATTTGACTTTGATAAACTAAAGGGTGCCCTTCCACAGCCCCCTATAGTTTCATTGCACCGCTTTATTTTGTCTAATTTATTTTTTTTTGTTAAAAATGAATTTTTTTAAAAAAATTCGAACTTATATTTTGATATTTTTGAATTAATATTTTAAACTAAAATATTTAAATTTAATATTGAATTTAAAATATTTGAGTGAAAAAGTATTTTTTAATTATTTATTCGAAATAGTATTTTCGAATTTTTATTATAACGAGATACTGTGAGTTTTATGTTTTTTTTAATATTGTGAGTTTTATGTTTTTTTTATTTTTCTTGTACTTGTCCAATTTAATTTATCAATTTTTAATTTATAGTAAACGAATATAATGCTAAAAATTGAAAATGTGAAAAACTAAAAAAAATGAAATTTTATCGATTTTTCGTTGGCTATAAAAAAATATAAAACAACTCACCCCAGGAATGCTAAATATTTTTTCGTAACAAATAAAAAAAATACCCCTTGCCACCTAGAGCATTGTTTCATTGCGGCTAGTGCAATGAAACATTACTCGAGGACGTTGTTTTAAATGTAACGGTTTATGCTCGCTTTATTTTTCTAATTTATTTTTTTTGTTAAAAATGAATTTTTAAATATTTTTTCGAACTTATATTTTGATATTTTTGAATTAATATTTTAAACTAAAATATTTAAATTTAATATTGAATTTAAAATTTTTGAGTGAAAAAGTATTTTTTAATTATTTGTTCGAAATAGTATTTTCGAATTTTTATTATAACGGAATATTGTGAGTTTTATGTTTTTTTTTAATTTTTCTTGTACTTGTCCAATTTAATTTATCAATTTTTAATTTATAGTAAACGAATATAATGCTAAAAATTGAAAATGTCTAAAACTAAAAAAAATGGAATTTTATCGATTTTCGTTAGTTATAAAAAAATATAAAACAACTCAGCCCCCAGAATGCTAAATATTTTTTCGTAACAAATAAAAAAAATACCTTGTGTCACCTACAGCACTGTTTCATTGCGGCTAGTGCAATGAAATATTGGTGGATGGAGTTGTTTTAAATGTAACGGTTCTTGCTCGCTTTATTTTTCTAATTTATTTTTTTTGTTAAAAATGAATTTTTAAATATTTTTTCGAACTTATATTTTGATATTTTTGAATTAATATTTTAAACTAAAATATTTAAATTTAATATTGAATTTAAAAATTTTGAGTGAAAAAGTATTTTTTAATTATTTGTTCGAAATAGTATTTTCGAATTATTATTATAACGGAATATTGTGAGTTTTATGTTTTTTTTAATATTGTGAGTTTTATGTTTTTTTTTATTATTCTTGTACTTATCCAATTTAATTTATCAATTTTTAATTTATAGTAAACGAATATAATGCTAAAAATTGAAAATGTGGAAAACTAAAAAAAATGAAATTTTATCGATTTTTCGTTGACTATAAAAAAATATAAAACAACTCAGCCCCTGGAATGCTAAATATTTTTTTGTAACAAATAAAAAAATACCCCCACCACCTATAGCATTATTTCATTGCGGCTAGTGCAATAAAAGATTCCTCGAGGACGTTGTTTTAAATGTAACGGTTTTTTTTCGCTTTATTTTTCTAATTTATTTTTTTTGTTAAAAATGAATTTTTAAATATTTTTTTGAACTTATATTTTGATATTTTTGAATTAGTATTTTAAACTAAAATATTTAAATTTAATATTGAATTTAAAATTTTTGAGTGAAAAAGTATTTTTTAATTATTTTTTCGAAATAGTATTTTCGAATTTTTTATAATAACGGAATATTGTAAAGTTTTATGTTTTTTTAATATTGTGAATTTTTTTTTTTATTTTTCTTGTACTTGTCCAATTTAATTTATCAATTTTTAATTTATAGTAAACGAATATAATGCTAAAAATTGAAAATGTCTAAAACTAAAAAAAAATGAAATTTTATCGATTTTCGTTAGTTATAAAAAAATATAAAACAACTCAGCCCCCAGAATGCTAAATATTTTTTCGTACCAAATAAAAAAATACACTCTGCCACCTACAGCATTGTTTCATTGCGGCTAGTGCAATGACACATTGGTGGAGGACGTTGTTTTAAATGTAACAGTTCTTACTCGCTTTATTTTTCTAATTTATTTTTTTGTTAAAAATGAATTTTTTTAAAAAAATTCGAACTTATATTTTTATATTTTTGAATTAATAGTTTAAACTAAAATATTTAAATTTAAAATTTTTGAGTGAAAAAGTATTTTTTAATTTTTATTCGATCTAGTATTTTCGAATTTTTATTATAACGGAATATTGTGAGTTTTATATTTTTTTTTAATATTGTGAGTTTTATGTTTTTCTTATTTTTCTTGTACTTGTCCAATTTAATTTATCAATTTTTAATTTATAGTAAACGAATATAATGCTAAAAATTGAAAATGGGGAAAACTAAAAAAAATGGAATTTTATCGATTTTTCGTTAGCTATAAAAAAATATAAAACAACTCAGCCCCTGGAATGCTAAATATTTTTTTGTAACAAATAAAAAAAATACCCCTTGCCACCTAGAGCATTGTTTCATTGCGCCTAGTGCAATGAAACATTGCTCGAGGACGTTGTTTTAAATGTAACGGTTTATGCTCGCTTTATTTTTCTAATCTATTTTTTTTGTTAAAAATAAATTTTTAAATATTTTTTCGAACTTATATTTTGATATTTTTGAATTAATATTTTAAACTAAAATATTTAAATTTAATATTGAATTTAAAATTTTTGAGTGAAAAAATATTTTTTAATTATTTGTTTGAAATAGTATTTTTGAATTTTTATTATAACGGAATATTGTGAGTTTTATGTTTTTTTTTAATATTGTGAGTTTTATATTTTTTTATTTTTCTTGTACTTGTCCAATTTAATTTAACAATTTTTTATATCGTTGGTAATCTGCAGCCGCTACCGTTTGGGTGCGCACTGGGTAAAAATTTATCAATATTTAATTTATAGTAAACGAATATAATGCTAAAAATTGAAAATGTGGAAAACTAAAAAAAATGAAATTTTATCGATTTTTCGTTAGCTATAAAAAAAATATAAAACAACTCAGCCCCCGGAATACTAAATATTTTTTCGTAACAAATAAAAAAAATACCCTCTGCCACCTACAGCATTGTTTCATTGTGGCTAGTGCAATGAAAATTGTTGGAGGACGTTGTTTTAAATGTAACGGTTCTTGCTCATTTTATTTTTCTAATTTATTTTTTTGTTAAAAATGAATTTTTAAATATATTTTCGAACTTATATTTTGATATTTTTGAATTAATATTTTAAACTAAAATATTTAAATTTAATATTGAATTTAAAATTTTTGAGTGAAAAAAGTATTTTTTAATTATTTGTTAGAAATAGTATTTTCGAATTTTTATTATAACGGAATATTGTGAATTTTATGTTTTTTTTTAATATTGTGAATTTTATGTTTTTTTTATTTTTTTTGTTGATAGGGATAAATAAATCCTGATTATGTAATTAAATATTACAGTAATTATACATGATTTGGGCTGCTAGGCCCAATAAGAAGATGTATAACATTCAGACCAAAAAGGTTAATACATTGATCAAGCCTGATGGACCAGATCAGGCCTAATGGAACAAAGAAGGCCCAAAAAACCTGAATATTTTGCAACTCCAGGATAGGGCAGGGAAGTACATCAAGGTGGAAGAAAGCATGAGGAAGACTGTAGTGAGTAATGAGCCCACTGGAGGCAAGAAGCGGAAAACTGATCTGGAGTATATCGCTAAGGACAAGTATCCTAGAACCGAGCAAAACCCTGATTCAACCCCCAAGAAGGGGGGACCTGGGTAAAAGTTCACTGAATACGCTAAGCTGAATGCTCCTAGAAACCGGATCTTGATGGAAATCGAGAAAGATAGAGATAATCGTTGGCCTAAGCCCTTGAAGGCTGATCCTGCAAAGCTAGATAAAAGCAAGTATTGCAGATTTCACAAAGATGTTGGTTATGACACCGATGAGTGTAGACAGCTGAAAGATGAAATTGAGTTCCTCATTCGAAAATGAAGATTGAACAAATACACTAGAGAAGGAGGGGATAGGAATAATAATGGAGGAAAGAACTTTGAAGATCGTAGGAGGGACCAAGATGATCAGGGGCGGAATCCCCAGCCTAGGGGCCCTTTTATAAATACAATTTTCGGAGGACCCCGACCCCGAGGGCCTGTGATAAACACAATCTTTGGAGGACCAACTGCTGCTGGGTTATCTAAGAACTCCAGGAAAGCGTATGCCCGAGAAGTTATGCATTTATTGGGGAAGCCCCGAAGAGGGCCAGGACAGGAGTAACAATGTCTTTTGATGAATCTGATATGGAGGATGTGAAATTTCCCCATGATAATCTGTTGGTTATAGCCCCGATAATAGGGAACAACCCAGTGAGAAGGGTCCTTGTGGATAATAGTGCTTCAGTGGATATCTTGCTCCATGACACCTTTTTGAGGATGGGATATAATGACTCCCAATTGACCCCAACCGACATGCCAATATATGGGTTCGCGGGAGTGGAGTGCCCCGTAGAGGGGATAATCAAGTTGCCAACAACCATAGGACAGGAACCAAGGCAAGCCACTCAGATGTTGGACTTCGTGGTGTGAAGGCTAGTTCGACTTACAACACTATTATGGGAAGAACAGGGATACACGCCTTTAAGGCAGTCCCTTCTTCCTACCATTCAGTTATGAAGTTTTCAACCCGGGATGGGATCGGAGAAGAGAGAGAGACCAAAAAATGGCTAGAAGCTTTTATGTAGCCTCTTTGAGGGAAGATGGAGTTGGGGGGCAGGTTCTTCCTATTGAAGATCTGGATATCCGAGAGAATGATGAGAAAAGAGGAAAGCCAGCAGAATATTTGGTTTCAATTCCTTTAGCCCCCAAAGATCCTAAGAAGGTGACTTTTATTGGAGCAACGCTCGAGGAGCCCCTTAGAGGGAAGTTGGTGAAATTTTTGCAAGAAAATAGTGACGTATTTGCATGGTCAGCAACTGATATGCCAGGCATAGACCCGGAACTGATTACTCACAAGCTGAATGTGGACCCAAATCGGAAGACAGTTAAACAAAAGAAAAGAAGTTTTGCTCCAGAAAGGCAAGAAGCTATAAAACAGGAAGTGGAGAAGCTCTTGGAGGCTGGTTTCATTGAGGAGATTCAATTTCAAGAGTGGTTAGCAAACCCTGTAATGGTGAAGAAGGCCAATAGAAAATGGAGGATGTGTGTGGACTTTACTGATCTAAATGATGCATGTCCTAATGACTGTTTCCCATTACCAAGGATCGATACTTTGATAGATGCCACTGCTGGGCATGAAATGCTGAGCTTCATGGATGGATTCAGTGGATATAATCAAATCAAGATACACAAGGATGACATTCCAAATGTATCATTCATCACTGACTTTGGTGTTTATTGTTATCTAGTTATGGCATTTGGTCTTAAGAATGCGGGAGCCACCTATTAAAGGTTGGTAAATAAAATTTTTAAGAATCTTATTGGCAAGACTATGGAAGTTTATGTCGATGACATGTTAGTCAAGAATCTGGTAAAGACTGACCATATACCCCATCTAAGGGAAGCTTTTGAGGTCCTGGGGTACCACAAGATGATGTTAAATCCTACAAAGTGTGCTTTCGGAGTAGGGTCTGGAATATTTTTGGGATTAATGGTCTCCAAGAGAGGGATCGAGGCTAACCCCGATAAAATAAAGGCAATCCTGGATATGGAACCACCAAAAACTATCAAGGATGTTCAGAAACTCACAGGAAGGATTGCTGCGCTGGGACGATTCATCTCCAAGTCAGTAGACAAATGTTTGTCATTTTTCAAGTCACTAAAAAACATTAAGGACTTTGTATGGAGTGAGGAAAACTAGAAGGCTTTCGAGGAGTTAAAAAAATATATGGCCCAGGTCCCGTTGTTGGCCAAACCAGCTTTGAATGAGGTTTTATACTTGTACTTGGTCGTTTCAGAGAGTGCTTTGAGCGCTGTGTTGGTTAAGGAGGAACTGAAAATCCAGAAACCCGTATACTATGTCAGCAAAATTTTGCATGGTGTTGAGTTGAATTATTCAACTATTGAGAAATTTGCTCTAGCCTTGGTAATGGCTTCAAGAAAATTACTTCCTTACTTTCAGGCTCATCAAATTGAGGTACTAACAAATCAGCCCCTGAGAAATATCATTCATAGTCATAAGGCTAGTGGGAGGTTGATCAAATGGGCAATAGAGCTGGGAAAGTTTGACATCAAGGATAAGCCACGGACGGCAATAAAAGCCCAGACATTAGCTGACTTCATGGGGGAATGTACCATACCCAACCAAGAAGTCGGTGGGCAGGAAGATAACATACCTCAAGATAAGGAAGATAAGGGAGATAAAGAGACGGTTAATAAGGAAAAAGAATACTGGGTTCTCTATTTTGATGGAGCATCAAAAATGAATTCAAGCGGAGCAGGTTTGGTTCTACAAAGCCCTGATGGGTTCTTAATTGAGTATGCCATGAAGTTAGACTTCCCAACCACAAATAATGAGGTAGAATATGAAGCTCTGATAGATGGTCTTGGCTTAGCAGGGACACTTAGAGTCAAGAACTTAAAAGTCTGTGGAGACTCGAAGTTGGTCATATCCCAGGTGAAGGGAGAGTTTGAGGCAAGGGATGATACGATGGTTAAGTATGTCCGCCTAGTAAGGGCCGTGATGACCCAATTTGATGAATGCCATGTTGAGCACATTCTAAGGGAGGAAAATGGTAAGGCAGATGCATTATCAAAGTTTGCTTCATCTGAGATGGAAGAAAGTTCTAAAAGTGTATACTATTGTTAGGGCGAAAAAACGCGCTAATATTCACGCAAGTATACGCGTTCGCAAGTAGTATAAGATATAAATCAGATTCGTTCCCACAGAGACTGGTTTAGGTTAAGTTCAATTTATGCACCTATGCAACAATGTATGGTTATCGCTCAATGCTAAGATAAATAATAAATTGGGTTTTTATTAAACTAAGAGATTATACTAAATAACATTAACTAAGAGAATTGAGGTTGAATTACTATATATGACAAACATGGGATCCTAACTTCATTAAATACTTCATTCAATAGCCTTATTGTTTTTAACCTTAGCATGTGATGGTGATGACACTAATCAGATAACACGAAACTGATAAACGCCAACTTTCGTTGCACGAGTACCATTCTACCAGACATCCACAAAAGAGATAGAAGCTGAATAGGCACCAATTATATTGAGACCCTATATGTCTATAGAATTTGACAACATAACGGTTTAAGGACACGTTATCTATCTTGATTACATAGGGAAAGTAAAACGGTTAGAGTTACCTACGAATCATGTATACACATACATGAACCTATGCTAGCATGGCAAGTTCTAAACCTCTATATTCACTGTCGCTTCAATAGAGATTAACACGCTATCTTATATGTTAGCTACGTACATAAGACGAATAAGCACAACCAATACTAGGATATCAATCAATCACCACACACCAAGATATCGAAACAATTAATTATTGAAATCCATAAATAAATCCGCTAGAATCCCATGACAACGATTAGCCCATAATCGAACTCATCGTCACCATGGGTTCCAATGAAAGCATGGTATAAACAAGGTCTTAATAAACTAAATAATAATCAAAGTACGAATAAACGAGATTTAGGTTCAACAAGAACGAAAACGAGCATCCAAAGTTACAACTAATTCAAAGAATCACAAGTTGAAAACAAGATCTTCTTTTTCGGAGTTGTTATGTGCTTCTAGGTCTTCTCCTTGGTATCCCAATCTTCCCGGATGATGAAAACCCTTTTTTTTAAGTATATATACGCTCCTAGTGGACCTGGACCCTTAAAATCGTCAAATTCTACTCAAAAAAGGCTTTTTCAGCGAAACTGAGCGGCCGCTCAGCTACTGACTGGGAAAAATATTCTGATGAATCTTGTTTTGGCCATAACTTGAGTTCTACTCGTCAGAATTAGGCGATTCAACTGCCCACGCGAAGCTATTGAGATTCTCTACAACTTGACAATGGCCTTGGCTTCCAATTCTGATCACTTTTCATCATATTTCCTTTAAAAGCTCTTTTCTTCATTTAACTGATACCTGAAATGCAATAACACAAAAACACATCAAAATACCAACAACTTGAGTCCAAAACACCAATTTAAGCTTGTAATAAAGCATTTCAAGTGGATATAAAATCCACTTATCATACCCCCAAACTTGAATCGATGCTTGTCCTCAAGCATAAATAGACTCAAAACTACAAAACAAACCTAATGCATGAATGCAACTACGTGAATGCAACTAAATGATAATGCAATCGATTCCCTCAGAATAACCATAACCAAATGAATAAGCCAATGCCTCTAAAAATACAATGACTTTAAACAGAGTTCAAATAAATCCCACAAACCAACTCACAAACCAGAAACGTGCGTGTGTGGATGCTTAACAGATATACTCTCGATACTAGATCAATAACCATAACTTATCTATCATCGAAACAATCAAAAGTTTATAAACAGAATAGACAATAAACGCATTATGACTCACAACACCTCCTTTCTACTAGAGTTATACAAGGATTCACACTATTATTGAACACATAACAAAGATGCTTATTTGATCGTGCAATGAATGAGGTCCCAAAAGACTTATACAATAATACCCATGTAGCGAGCGTTAGGTTAGTGGATCCCAGACTATAAAAGCCTTAGGTCACTAGGCACAAAGTCCCCTAAAACTTAATAACTCGAGTATTAAAGAGCTCACTCTTGATCAATTATGCATAAACACATACTTTTTTTCTTTTTCTTTTTTTCTTTTTTTTTTCAACAATTTCTGAATGAGTGCGTTTCGCTCCATCTCATTCAACCCTAGACTACTCATAAAAATATGAGTCGGCTACTAGCCATTTGACACCTAGCCTTACAACAACTAGCAATGAAATCCAAGTTTTTCTCCAGATAAAAAGAATCAGTGTTTTTACGTCACTACGAGAATATCACAAATTCTAAATATAACCAAGTGATTAAATCTCAACAACAAACAAGTATGATCATGATCTAGATCTAAAGCAACCCTATAAGACTTTGTGAAAATATTTGTTTCTGGCATGCAAATCAATTCATTAGGACTTAAACATCCCTCTATTCGTCATCACCACACTGAAATCAACATCAACTTATCAAATATCATAGTTCATCTTAAGGGATCATGCTAAATATGCATGCAAATGCAACTATATGAAATTACATAAAAACAAACAAATATATCCTAAATGAACAATCATACAAAAATATGAATGAACTACAACTAAACATGCAACATGAATCTATATGAATCTATATGGACACACACTACTAATCCTTACATTATCACCCCCAAACTTAAAATTTTCAATGTCCTCATTGAAGGTAATAATAAGGATTTCAGGCATACCTAATTAGCGGGAGATTCACCCTCGTCGGGTGGAGGATCAGGTGGCCAATCAACCTCGCCACTAGTGTCTCGGAAAATAGTACCGAAAGCGTGTGTCAAATCTTCAGCAAAATGATGGTGAATGTCGTGCATGGCCTCCATACGCCTAATTACTTGCCTGTACTGCTCGTCACCAACACCAGTCCTATCAACTACCTGCTGCACATGAGAATAACCCTCTATAGGCACTGGAGGATCCGTTCGGTTACCCTCTATATCATCAAAGATATATCCCAACCCCTTGTCAGGGGGTGCACCTAAGAATGAATAACTCAAGTGATCTGGTAGTGGGTTGAGCTCAAGTGTGGGAGCATCTTCAATAGACGGCTCGAGACGCTCCTGAGAAATTTTCAGCTCTGCTAACCCAAGAGAATCGAATGGCACATCCAACTTCCTCTTCCACGGAGGTGCATTCAAAACCTGCAGTTGCTCTACTTTAAAACACTCCTCTTTAGTTGTGGGTAACTTTATTTTCTTGAACACATTAAAAGTGACCTTTTGATCGTGAACCTTCATCGTAAGCTCTCCTTTTTGCAGATCGATCATAGTTCGGCCTGTAACCAAGAATGGTCTTCCCAAGATGATGGGAATCTTCTTATCTTCCTCGAAATCAAGAATTACAAAGTCAGCAGGGAAGAAGAGTTTATCCACCTTCACCAAGACATCCTCCACTATACCTCGTGGATAAGCGATGGAACGGTCAGCTAGTTGCAATGACATGTATGTTGGTTTCGGCTCAGGCAGACCAAGCTTCTTGAAGATAGATAAGGGCATCAGATTGATGCTAGCTCCTAAATCATATAAACACTTGTCGAACGACAAATTTCCGATGGTGCAAGGAATAGTGAAGCTTCCAGGATCTTTAAGCTTCGGAGGCAACTTCTGTTGTAGCACAGCACTGCATTCCTCCGTTAGAGCAACGGTCTCTAAGTCATCGAGCTTCACTTTCCGAGAGAGAATACCTTTCATAAACCTCTCATAGCTAGGCATCTGTTCAAGAGCTTCAGCAAAAGGTATGTTGATATGAAGTTTCTTGAACACCTCCAGAAACTTCTCAAACTGCTTATCCAGCTTTTTCTTCTGCAGCCTTTTAGGAAAAGGAGGTGGAGGATAAATCTGTTTCTCCCCTGTATTACCCTCAGGAGGAGTGTGTTCCACAGTAGTCTTCCTTGGTTCCACCTCTACTTCCTTGTGCACATCTTCTTCAGCCAAAACTTCAGATTCTGGAACTTGAGACTTTTCAGGCTCTTCATCTTGCTGAACTTGGGGGCTTGCGACCTTTCCAGACCTTAAGATGATGGCGTTCACCTGTTCTTCAACTTCCCTCTTGCCTGGATTTGTTTCTGTATCACTAGGAAGCGTTCCTGGTGGTCGATTCAATAAGGCATTAGCAATTTTCCCTATTTGGTTCTCCAAATTCTGGATAGAAACAGCCTGGCTTTGGCATATAAGAGCCTGGTTTTTGCACATAAGCCTCAACTCCTCCAATTCAGATTTTTCATTCGAAGATAGACCTGCATCATTAGTTTGTTGTTGAAGTTGGAGTTGTTGTCTTGGTGTAAATTGTTGCTGAAAACCAGGAGGGTTAAATAGCTTATTTGCAAACTGCTGGAATGGCTGTTGCATCGCATTCTAATTGTTGCTCCAGCTAAAGTTAGGATGATTCCAGTTGTCAGGATGATAAGTGTCTGGAACTGGCTGTTGCGATCTCTGAAAGTTGCTCACAAACTGAGCTGAGTCACTAGATATAGCGCATTGCTTTGTCGCATGCGGACCTGCACACAGCTCACAAACACTAATTATCTGCTTAACACCATAGTTAGCCAGAGAATCGATCTTCAGAGACAACGCCTTTAGTTGAGCAGTGATAGCAGTAGCTGTATCCACTTCACGAACTCCTGCTACCTTGCCCTGTGGATATCTCTGGGTTGGATACTGATATTCATTAGCAGCCATCAGTTCAATTAGATCATAAGCTTCCTCATAGCTCTTTGCCCATAATGCTCCGCCTGATGCTGCATCGAGCATGGGTCTGGACTGTGCTCCCAACCCATTGTAAAAACAAGTGATGATCATCCAATCAGGAATTCCATTGTAGCGCTCCCAAGCTTCACTTAGCGATTCTCCCGTTTGCTGCGCAAATTGAGTAATAGCGTTTCTGATTGCAGCTGTCTTCGCCATAGGGAAGAATTTAGTGAGAAACTTTTGAGCAAGATCTTCCCAAGTAGTAATCGAACCAGCTGGTAGAGAGTGTAACCAGCTCTTAGCCTTGTCCCTCAGAGAGAATGGGAACAGTCTCAGCTTCACAGCATCTTCAGAAACACCGTTGAACTTGAAGTTGTCGCAGATCTCAATGAAATCCCTAATGTGCATATTGGGATCTTCCGTTGAAGAACCCCCAAACTGGATTGAATTCTGCACCCATTAAATTATGCCAGGCTTGATCTCAAAGGTATTAGCTGTGATAGATGGCCGAACAATGCTAGATTGAATGTCATTGATCTTGGGTTGAGAAAAATCCATCAAGGCTTTCGTTCGTGCTGCTGGATCTCCCATTGTAATGAGTACCTGAAACACAAATAAATAAACTGTGAAAGTAAAAGAATCTGAGTTAGTGAACTTTAACGACCACTGATGACAAGCACATAAACTAAAAATTAACACCGAGTCCCGGCAGCGGCGCCAAAAACTTGTTAGGGCGAAAACACGCGCTAATATTCACGCAAGTA
Source organism: Apium graveolens (assembly GCF_009905375.1). Lineage (NCBI taxonomy): Eukaryota > Viridiplantae > Streptophyta > Magnoliopsida > Apiales > Apiaceae > Apium > Apium graveolens. Next base: position 31,883 of record NW_027418999.1, read on the forward strand.
TACGCGTTCGCAAGTAGTATAAGATATAAATCAGATTCGTTCCCACAGAGACTGGTTTAGGTTAATTTCAATTTATGCACCTATGCAACAATGTATGGTTATCGCTCAATGCTAAGATAAATAACAAATTGGGTTTTTATTAAACTAAGAGATTATACTAAATAACATTAACTAAGAGAATTGAGGTTGAATTACTATATATGACAAACATGGGATCCTAACTTCATTAAATACTTCATTCAATAGCCTTATTATTTTTAACCTTAGCATGTGATGGTGATGACACTAATCAGATAACACGAAACTGATAAACGTCAACTTTCGTTGCACGAGTACCATTCTACCAGACATCCATAAAAGAGATAGAAGCTGAATAGGCACCAATTATATTGAGACCCTATATGTCTATAGAATTTGACAACATAACGGTTTAAGGACAAGTTATCTATCTTGATTACATAGGGCAAGTAAAACGGTTAGAGTTACCTACGAATCATGTATACACATACATGAACCTATGCTAGCATGGCAAGTTCTAAACCTCTATATTCACTGTCGCTTCAATAGAGATTAACACGCTATCTTATATGTTAGCTACGCACATAAGACGAATAAGCACAACCAATACTAGGATATCAATCAATCACCACACACCAAGATATCGAAACAATTAATTATTGAAATCCATAAATAAATCCGCTAGAATCCCATGACAACGATTAGCCCATAATCGAACTCATCGTCACCATGGGTTCCAATGAAAGCATGGTATAAACAAGGTCTTAATAAACTAAATAATAATCAAAGTACGAATAAACGAGATTTAGGTTCAACAAGAACGAAAACGAGCATCCAAAGTTACAACTAATTCAAAGAATCACAAGTTGAAAACAAGATCTTCTTTTTCGGAGTTGTTATGTGCTTCTAGGTCTTCTCCTTGGTATCCCAATCTTCTCGGATGATGAAAACCCTTTTTTTTAAGTATATATACGCCCCTAGTGGACCTGGACCCTTAAAATCGTCAAATTCTACTCAAAAAAGGCTTTTTCAGCGAAATCAGCGACCAGCCGCGCCCTGAGCGGCCGCTCAGCTCTGCTGAGCGGGCGCTCAGCTACTGACTGGGAAAAATATTCTGATGAATCTTGTTTTGGCCATAACTTGAGTTCTACTCGTCAGAATTAGGCGATTCAACTGCCCACGCGAAGCTATTGAGATTCTCTACAACTTGACAATGGCCTTGGCTTCCAATTATGATCACTTTTCATCATATTTCCTTTAAAAGCTCTTTTCTTCATTTAACTGATATCTGAAATGCAATAACACAAAAACACATCAAAATACCAACAACTTGAGTCCAAAATACCAATTTAAGCTTGTAATAAAGCATTCCAAGTGGATATAAAATCCACTTATCAACTATCGCATTTTGAAAATACGGAGCATTGATGTTAAGCTTGTGGCTCCTATAGGCCTGGGGACATCATGGATTGATCCCATTAAGGCTCACATTCAAACCGGCTGGTTACCAAACGATGCTACTGAAGCACGAAAATTGGTTGTTCAAGCACTAAGATACTCTTTGATAGATGGAATTCTGTATAAAAGATCTTTCGTGGTCCCCTACTTAAGATGTCTCAGGCCCGATGAGGCTCGCTTGGCTCTTAAAGAAGTACATGAAGAAATATGCGGGCAACACTTGGGGGGCAGGGCCTTGGCTCATAAGATAACCCGTTTAGGCTTCTATTGGCCAGAAATGATGGTTGATGCCAAAGAATATGTGAAAAAATGTGACCGTTGTTAGAAGCACGCACCAGTTGTTAGATAACACCCCGAGATGCTGACCTCTATCAACTCGCCCATCCCCTTTGCTATGTGGGGAATGGATATACTAGGGCCTTTCCCCATGGCCACGGCACAAAGGAAGTTTCTGATTGTAGCCATCGATTATTTCACCAAGTGGATTGAAGCCAAACCCTTGTCCAAGATCACAACTAAGCAGGTTGCACAATTCATGTGGGAAAGTATTACGTTCCGGTATGGAATTCCCCGCATCCTATTCACTGACAATGGAACACAGTTCAACAACGAGGAATTCAAGAAGTATTGTGAGGAAAACGAAATTGAGTTACGATTCACATCTGTGGCTCACCCGCAAGCCAATGGGCAAACGGAAGTGGCAAATCGAATAATCATGGATGGACTAAAGAAGAGGATCGAGAAGTCAAGGAATAACTGGGTGGATGAAATACTCCTCATACTATGGGCCTATAGGACTACCTGTAGAGTCACGACTGGAGAAACTCCCTTCATGTTAGCATATGGTGCAGAAGCAGTTGTTCCTGTAGAGATATCACATTCCTCCCCCAGGATTCAAGCTTTCAATGTTGAGGAAAATGAAGAAGGGCAAAGGTTAGCCCTGGATCTAATTGATGAAGTACTAGATGAGGCACATGCGAAGATAGTGGAATATCAGAAAAAAGCTTCGTTCTACTACAACCTAAGGGTTAAAGAAAGGTTCTTCAAACAAGGTGACTTAGTCTTGAGGAAAGTGGAAGGTTTTGGTGTAGGACAAAAAGGGAAACTTGCCCCAAATTGGGAAGGGCCGTACAAAGTCAAGAGCGTTTAGGGTAGAGGAACCTACAAGCTGGAGACTATGGATGGTTTTGAAGTCCCGAGAACTTGGCATGCGCAAAATCTGAAGGTTTACTATGTGTAAAACTTGAGTTTGAAAAATCGAAAGAAAAATACGACGATACTTGGGCAAAATACGACTGAAAATAATAAAAGTCAATTATAAAGTTCAATATTGTCTAAGAAAGAAGAAATACATAAAATTTAGGTCTTGGAAGGCTGGGATTCTTCGGAACCACTATCCGAAGTCTCCTCGGATGTCTCTTCAGTCGGTCCCTCGGAAGTCCCCTCGGAAGTCTCCGCAGAGGTTCCCTCGGAACTATCTATGGACGCTTTGGATGCTGCAGGAGACGCTGGTTTAGGAGACGCTGCCTTTGGAGGCTCTTCTACCCTGGCCTTCTTTATAACGGGCTCAGGCTCCTCCCCAGAAGAAGATTCCTCCTCTTCAGAGCTGGACTCGAGCTCCTTCCTCTTTTGGCCTTGGCCTTGTCTCCCCGATGGGCTGTCTTTGATCAAATCGGCAAGCTTGTCTGCAACGCCCCCAAGTGCTGGAACTCGCACAGGACAAGGGAAGGAAGACTGTTCAAGGACTTTTCTGGAAACTCGTCCTGAATAGCCTCCACCGCGGTGTCCCAACCTTCCTTATAGCTGACTGGATGAAGGAGGGCATCATGTTCCACCATTAAATCCTTGAACTCCTGAGTGTCCATCCAACCGTCAAAGGCTTTATCCTTTTGAGCCTTGAGGATAACATTTTCAGCCCGGGCCGTTTCCAAATCAGAAGTAGATGAGGAAAGTTGGGCTTCAAGGGCCTCTATTCTTTGGTTGGCCTCCTCCAGCTTCTTGTTCGCATCCTCGAGGCCAACCTTCCAAGCCTTGGCTTGGTGATTCGCCCCTTGAAAATGGGCATTCGCCTACAAGAAACACAGCAAAAGTAAGAGATGGGAAAAATAAAAAAGGCAACTATGAATGGCTAAGGAAAAAGACGTACCGTCGCCAAAGCCTGAGCTCCGAAAAGCTCGTTACCCTCCAAGTCCTGTTGAAGGACAAAGTCTTGATAGTCAATCGGGGAAATGGAATGCTTAGACCATTCCTTGGCAAGCGCTGTATTGTCGACAATCGAATCCTTGCCCCGGATTCCCCAAGCAGGTTGGAAGTAAGACCCTAGTTTTTGCTTGGTACGTAAAACTTGGCTGGGGCCTTCTTTGCCTGGTTCCATTGCCTGAAGTAGGAACTCCGGGAAACGATCCCCAAGGCGCGGGTCTTTAAAGACCTTTCCAGCACGCTTCATCCTGGTCGTTTCCAGGTCTTTAGTCTTTGTAGCCTCCTCAATTTTCTCAGCCACTGCAACAAATAAGATAAGTGAGTTGAGAAGTTAGCAAAGTAGAAGATAGAAGAAATGAAAATAACTAGATAAGGAAGGAAACGTACTCTTCTTAGGGACGGGAGAAAGGCCGCGTTCTACAAGAACGGTCTCCCTAATAAGATCCCAAGAATGGGAAGTCCCATTATCTTGCGTAAGGAGGTTGAAAGCTCTGGTCTCCTCAGACAAAATTATATCGTTCGGGCTCTCATCTACGGCTAGCCCAAAAGACGAGCGAAATAGGGTGCCCCAATCGCCACCCTCCCAAACGACGAACAGAAAATCTTTCTTCCACCCCAAGTTGTTGTCAGGGATGGACTTCCCGTTCACTATGTGGGGAACGGTTGGGCGCTGGTTTAAAAAAACCCACCCCGGATTCTTGTCAGGACTGTTCTTGAACTGGAAAATCTTTCTAAAAACAGCAACAGAGGTAGAGACATTGTTCTTGGCGCATTGCGACAGATAGCACAGAATCAACCTCCAAGAGTTAGGAGGGAGTTAACAAGGGCTGATGCCTACATCAGCTAGCAAAACAGGGATGAATGGGTGAAAGGGGAGTCTAATACCTGCCCTTAAAGTATCCCTGTAGACACATAGTGCGTCTTTCCTCCACTGACAGGCCCTGTCGGCCGGACCTGCAAGAACTAGCTTGAAAGGATCCTTGATTCTGAAACAACCGCTCAACTTGTCCAGCTCCTTTGAATCCCGCAAGGCACTGATATGGTCGTGCGCGTCTAGATGCGCATCTGTCGGGTACTCGTCCCCTCGGGTGTTGATCATATCAATCAAAGAAGTGTACCTTGACCGAATGGGGAATTCATTGGACTTTCTGGCCACATTCATCTTGGCCAAATGGGTCATTTTCTTATCAGCCATCTAAAAAAAAGGGCACATAAGGAGACAATTTTAAAACGCAAACTATGCAAAAACAAGCACAAGAAGTAAAGGGAGAATTCTTACCTGAAGTAATGCTCCGAAAAAAGGCTTTGGGGCTTAAGATACTCCGACCTACTGTTATTGCTCTGAAATTCTTAACAGATGAAGAAAGAAGGAGAATTTAGAAATGAGAAAGTGAGGAATAGCAGACTCTACTCACTCCTTTATATAGGAGAAAAAGTGAAGTTGAAGGGACAAAAAGCCCAGTAAGGATAAAGGCCCAAAGAAAAAAGCCCAGAAAATGGAATATTCCAAGGAATTCCAAAGAAATTAAATAAAAATTCCCGAGAATTCTAGAGAATTCTAAAGAGGATGTTTTGTTATATTAAGCCCAGATTAATAAGAGGCCCAATGGGAGGCCCAAATCCAATTAAGATTTGGAAAAATAAAAAGCAAAAAATAAAAATTAAGATTTGGAAAATAGAGGCCCAAATCCAATTAGGATTTGGAAAAATAGAAGGCCCAAATCAAGGCCCTAAAAAAGATAAGGCCCAATCCAAATTGGATAAGAAGGAAGCCCAATAAAACCAGGATTGAGGTCGAGTTCCAAGTCGCGAATTCTGCACGAATTCTTTCGAATAGACACCCGAAAATTACGGGTATAATAGACCAGGATTGAGGTCGAATTTCAGCTCATGAATTCTGTTCGAATTCTTTCGAACAGACACCCAAAAATTACGGGTATAATAGAACTAGATTGAGGTCAAAAGCAAGACCAGGATCGAGGTCGAATTCCTGAATCAAGCACAATATTTTTCAAGAATGGGGTGCAGGAACCTAGACTAAAATCCAGGTTGAAGAATCGACTAGGATCCTGGTCGAAACCCAGGTTGAGAATCCTAGTCGAAATCTAACGACAAGGAAGCAAATGAGCACAGAAGTCTCGACTAAAATCTAGGTCCAAGGTTCGACTAGGATCCTGGTCGAAACTCAGGTCGTGGATCCTAGTCGAAACCAAACGACCAGGAAGCAAAGAAAGACACTAGTCTTCGACCAAAATCCAGGTCGAAGGTTCGACTAGGATTCTGGTCGAAATCCAGGTCGTGGATCCTAGTCGAAGTGCTTCGACCAGGATTGGAAAGCTGGCCCAAAATTCGACTAGGATCCAGGTCGAAATTTCGACTAGGTTCCTGGTCGAAAAAGGGCTGAAAATTTGAGAATATTTGTAAAAAATTACAAAAAATGTGAAAAAATCTCAGCAAAAAGGGAAAATTCCTGAAAAATACCAGGAAATTCCTAAAAATAGGGAGAAGGTAAGAAAATAGAAGGGAAAGTTTTTAAACGACCCTAAAGCCGCGTACAAGGCAAATCGTTATAAGCGTGTAGGTCGCTCCACACTTTACGCAAAACAATACCCTGAAAGGGAATGAACGAACTTAACTTTTACGAAATCTTATACGGTTTCCCAAAAGTTGGGGGCAAATGATAGGGATAAATAAATCCTGATTATGTAATTAAATATTACAGTAATTATACATGATTTGCGCTGTTAGACCCAATAAGAAGATGTGTGACATTCAGACCAAAAAGGTTAACACATTGATCAGGCCTGATGGACCAGATCAGGCCTGATGGAACAAAGAAGGCCCAAAAACCCTGAATATTAATTAATTTCATAATTAATTAATAAGGGAAAAATCAGCTATTGAGAAGAGTCCCGATAAGGACACAAATCCTTGCAGATTAGCCTCAAAGGGACCTAGAAGAATAAGGAATCAGTTTCCTACTATTTAGAACTCCAAAGTCCATTCTAATTCTGAGACTTGGCTACCAAGTCTCCTATACCAAGTCCAATTCAAGGACCACCAACATCTATATAAGGGGTCTCACCCCACAAATCAGAACTACGTTTTTTGGCTTGATTCTCTAATTCATAGAGATACGTAGGCATCTCGTAAAGGCAGAGTTAAGCTACGAAACACGAGAGCAGCCATTAAAGGCCTTGAGCTCCCGAACCTTAGCAGTAAATACAGCAAATAATAACCTTAGTTTTTTATCCATAACACTTGTACTTGTCCAATTTAATTTATCAATTTGTAATTTATAGTAAACGAATATAATGCTAAAAATTGAAAATGTGGAAAACTAAAAAAATGAAATTTTATCGATTTTTCGTTAGCTATAAAAAAATATAAAACAACTCAGCCCCCGGAATGCTAAATATTTTATCGTAACAAATAAAAAAATACCCCCGCCACATATAGCATTGTTTCATTGCGGCTAGTGCAATGAAACATTGCTCGAGGACGTTGTTTTAAATGTAACGGTTTTTGCTCGCTTTATTTTTCTAATTTTTTTTAAATGAATTTTTAAATATTTTTTCGAACTTATATTTTGATATTTTTGAATTAATATTTTAAACTAAAATATTTAAATTTAATATTGAATTTAAAAATTTTGAGTGAAAAAGTATTTTTTTAATTATTTGTTCGAAATAGTGATTTCGAATTTTTATTATAACGGAATATTGTAAAGTTTTATGTTTTTTTTAATATTGTGAGTTTTATGTTTTTTTTTTAATTTTCTTGTACTTGTCCAATTTAATTTATCAATTTTTAATTTATAGTAAACAAATATAATGCTAAAAATTGAAAATGTCTAAAACTAAAAAAATGAAATTTTATCGATTTTCGTTAGTTATAAAAAAATATAAAACAACTCAGCCCCCAGAATGCTAAATATTTTTTCGTACCAAATAAAAAAAATAACCTCTGCCACCTACAGCATTGTTTCATTGCGGCTAGTGCAATAAAACATTGTTGGAGGACGTTGTTTTAAATGTAACGGTTCTTGCTCGCTTTATTTTTCTAATTTATTTTTTTTGTTAAAAATGAATTTTTAAATATTTTTTCGAACTTATATTTTGATATTTTTGAATTAATATTTTAAACTAAAATATTTAAATTTAAAATTTTTGAGTGAAAAAGTATTTTTTAATTATTTGTTCGAAATAGTATTTTCGAATTTTTATTATAACGGAATATTGTGAATTTTATGTTTTTTAATATTGTGAGTTTTATGTTTTTTTATTTTTCTTGTACTTGTCCTATTTAATTTATCAATTTTTAATTTATAGTAAACGAATATAATGCTAAAAATTGAAAATGTGGAAAACTAAAAAAAATGAAATTTTATCGATTTTTCGTTAGTTATAAAAAAATAAAAAACAACTCAGCCCCCGGAATGCTAAATAGTTTTTCGTAACAAAATAAAAAATACCCCCTGCCACCTACAGTATTGTTTCATTGCGGCTAGTGCAATGAAACATTGCTCGAGGACGTTGTTTTAAATGTAACGGTTCTTGCTCGCTTTATTTTTTTAATTTATTTTTTTTGTTAAAAATGAATTTTTAAATATTTTTTTGAACTTATATTTTGATATTTTTGAATTAATATTTTAAACTAAAATATTTAAATTTAAAATTTTTGAGTGAAAAAGTATTTTTTAATTATTTGTTCGAAATAGTATTTTTTAATTTTTATTATAACGGAATATTGTGAATTTTATGTTTTTTAATATTGTGAGTTTTATGTTTTTTTATTTTTCTTGTACTTGTCCTATTTAATTTATCAATTTTTAATTTATAGTAAACGAATATAATGCTAAAAATTGAAAATGTGGAAAACTAAAAAAAATGAAATTTTATCGATTTTTCGTTAGTTATAAAAAAATAAAAAACAACTCAGCCCCCGGAATGCTAAATAGTTTTTCGTAACAAATAAAAAAAATACCATGTGCCACCTATAGCATTGTTTCATTGCGGCTAGTGCAATGAAACATTGCTGGAGGACGTTGTTTTAAATGTAACGGTTCTTGCTCGCTTTAATTTTCTAATTTATTTTTTTTGTTAAAAATGAATTTTTAAATATTTTTTCGAACATATATTTTGATATTTTTGAATTAATATTTTAAAGTAAAATATTTAAATTTAATATTGAATTTAAAATTTTTGAGTGAAAAAGTATTTTTTAATTATTTGTTCGAAATAGTATTTTCGAATTTTCATTATAACGGAATATTGTGAGTTTTATGTTTTTTTAATATCGTGAGTTTTATGTTTTTTTTTATTTTTCTTGTACTTGTACAATTTAATTTATCAATTTTTAATTTATAGTAAACGAGTATAATGCAAAAAATTGAAAATGTGGAAAACTAAAAAAAATGAAAGTTTATCGATTTTTCGTTAGCTATAAAAAATATAAAACAACTCAGTCCCGGAATGCTAAATATTTTTTAGTAACAAAATAAAAAAAATAACCCGTGCCACCTACATCATTGTTTCATTTCGGCTAGTGCAATTAAACATTCTTGTAGATGGCTCTTTAACCACCCGCCACAATATTTTATTTATGTTGGGGATGGGCTAAACACCTCCCGCAATGACTTATTGCGGGAGGGTTTTTTATAAAAAATATTTAATTCATCATAACTTCATTAAGGAGTACAAATGTGTTATTATACATAATTTTGACATATTTGAAATTTAAATTAAAATAGTTTGATTAGAATTTACTCAAAAAAGTTTTAGAGAAGACGACACCTTTCGATCAATAAACAATCATACTTGCAATACTCCATTCATACATTTCAGTTACTATCTTAGGTTTTTTATTTTTTTTATTAAAACTAATATTTTAATTATTTTTCCGATTATATATCTAATTTGATAATTGTTACTTATATTTATTTTATTAGGAATATTATACTTTTAATATTATTTTATATCATTTAAGAATATATAATTATAGTTCAATTTCTTAATTAATTAATTATTGTGTTTGTTATAAATTATTAGATATTATAGTAGAATAATAGAATAAATGAAATAACTATTGTGTTTTTATTTGAAATACCGCGTATGTATGTAAATAATATAAACTTTGTTATAGTGATTTCACACCTATTATGATTTTTTTAAATTTGTTTTTTCCTTTTTTTTTAAATTTTTAATTGAATGTTTATTTGTTGTTAATATCTAATGTATTAAAAAAATTCATGTAATTTATTTATATATTTTTTAGGTTTTTTTGTTTATGTATTTGTTTTTTATTTGTTCATTTGGTTCTATAACTTCTTGATATTTATGTAATATTTTTATCTATAAAAAAAATTGAGTAATTTTTTTAGGGTACTTTCAACTTATGTACAACCTGTAAATCCTTTAGTTTTGATGATCAACACAGCAAGCTATCATACTGTTATCTAAGCTTGTTTGCAGGTAATCTCAACTTAATGACTTTGTCATTTCAAGCATAATGGTGGCAAGATGTCATAAGACAATAATGTATTTCGGCAAGCTATGATCAATAGTGTCAGAATAACAGCAAGCCAAGATGCATAGTCCAGATTCAACAAGGAAGTCGAATTTCATGGAGATTTTATAGGAACTTCTTTTATATAAGTTGCAAGGACTTCTCTAATAAATATACGTGCATTATAGATATAGAGCTCAAGTATAATTCGTTTTAACTTATTCAAATTGATTTCCTAAATTATAGGAGTTTGTTTTTCTATCAAACTCTATCTTCTATCTTCTGTTAAAACGTTTTATACTCTATAAAATAGAAGAGATGTTTTCTGAACATTGTTCATCCTTGTTTCTCTTCTATCTAACGTACACATGAACGTTGGAAACCATCCCAACGATCTTAAACGGTATAATTGGATTCTAGCCGTTGTAATTTGTTGAGAATGTTTCAAAACGTTAATGTATGGTTATATATGTGGTTTTCTTGCAGTTTTATGATTGACGACTTGGCAAGCAAGAACACATACAACTCCTGATCTTTATTGATTTCAAAATACTCTCGAGCTCCTAATTATATACACGTATTTTATTGAAGAGAGTCTATAGTTTGAGTTGTAAACTTTATCATTGATTTGTATTGTTCAAATTGTATTGATTAGTTGCTGGATAAGTTGGCTAAGGGAAACAAGGATTTAGTGGTACTTGCTAGAGGAGTTTGTACTACGGGGTAATATAGTACTTAGAGAGCAGGTTTTTAAACAGGGTTTCAGCAAGCCATTATCACCAGCTGGGATAAAGGGAGATATATTGTTGTATCTTGTAGTTGTAACCTTCATTGATCAATAATATATTCTCTTACCAAGTTGGTAAGGGACCAGGACGTAGACCATAGGGGCTTAGGGGTCGAACCTGGCTAAAATTCTTGTGTGTTCTATTTACTTTTCTACACATTATTTTCTGCATTGCATTTAGTCATCTCAGCTTACTACCATTGTCAGATTATAGTTCAGTTGGTAAAATCTCAGTAAGCTATTATCGGGTAAAAAGGTAATCCTAGTTAGTCATAATCACCTATTCACCCCCCTCTAGGTGTAATTTCATAACCCAAGCGTGTGTGAAGTAGATAGCTAGCTTTATTTCTTAAATGATCTTATTAACCCTGACGACCAAATCATCTAACCGTACTATTTTAATTCTCTTACACTAATTATATATAGGATATAATTGTAATAGCGGTAACATTAAAATTTTGATACATATAAATATTTGATTTTAATTTGTGTGCGTTGGACGAAGCTAGAGTTATAAAGTAGCTGGGACATAGCCGAGGCAGCTGAACACAAACCATAAATTCTAAAGCTGTAATACACAAGTACATGTAATTCGAATGTATGTGAAATCTTAAAATATCTCCTTTCTGATGATTTGAGCCCCGGGTTTTGTTTTTTTCGGTATCAATATTTCAGGTAAAAAAATAATATATTTTATTCTAACGAACTAAAAAAAATTATATTACCGAATCAAACGGAAATAAAAATAAAATATAAATTACTGTTTAATATAATAGTCTCGTGATAAAGTAAAATAGTATTACAAAATAAACTCTAAACTTCTGAAATCTTCAAATATCCTCCAATCTGATTTAAGCCATGGGTTTTGTTTTTGTCCGTATCAAGATTTTTGGCAACAAAATACTATATATTACTCTCACAGGCTAAAAAAATATTATACTATTAAACTAGACGAAAATAAAATAAAAATATTATTTGTTGTTCAATATAATAATCTCGCTATAAAGTAAAATAATATTATATTATTTATTTCGGCTAAAATAAAATTATAATATTGATCAATGCTAAATAAATTTAAAGAAAACTGAGTATAAGTAGTGATATTTTAAACGAATAATATAATGAGCCTCAAGTTAAAATAAATAATAAATACAATTGATCTGATAAAAAAATAATATTACTGAATCGGCTTACTACAAAATTAAATCAAAATATAAATATCGATATAAAATATGGAATATTTTAATTGAATTTGTTGACGTGAATAAATGAATCTCATTCCAATTAAAATTTATCATATATCGTTCAGTACAAAAATTTGTTTAAAATTCTCTATCCCAAGCATTTTCCATAAATTATCTAGAAACCGTGCACGGCACCGGTTCCAAGGTAGTAAAGGATATCAAAGACTGAAGCGTAAAGGTTCAAGTTTAGAAGTAGGTTCTCAAGTGGAGAAACAGTTTTAACCAAGATCAGTATTCCATATATATGTTTCACTTCGGGGTAAATTAAAGTCTTACAATTCTATGTGACGATTTTGCGAGTCCATTCAAAATAAAGAGATAGCGGTCAATCGTACACCAAGTGGTAGGACATATAGCCCCTACAAGGATCACGTTCGGACTCCCGACTCCATCTAGTCCCGCACACAGCTAAATTAGATTAATCTAGTCCTGGCAATCCAACCTTAGGAAGTCTCAGCACGTGAGGCACATGCCCAAGCGTGTGATAGGTACAACTGTCATTCTTCAATCATGAGCACAAAATCAATACACATGCCAGGAGATCCTTAGAACATTCCTCAACCACTCTCATTCAGACGCGTGTAAGGAATCCACCCCATCCAGGTGTCCTCTGCTCCTAGAAACAACGACTATGATTCAAAGGTACGAACCCCAAAACCATATCCTTGATCTATAAATGGCCCAAGAAGGTAAGATTTTGGGGTTAATCACTCTCTCACAATCATATACACACACAACCACCTTTCATTCCTCTCTATCTTCATCTTCCCCAAAAGCGAGTTCTTACTCTCACACCAGAGGCGCGGCGGAACCCAAACCCCCCTTCTGGTGTTATTTTGTAGGAGATCCACTAAAACTACACCACCACCGTGGCGAAGATCTAGGAACGGCGTCGGGAGAGCAGCCCCGCCACCAGAAGTTATCATTTGGCGCTAGAAGGAGAGGCTCTCCATCATTGGGTCTCGGTGCCCCTGGATTCACCTTCATCAGCAAACTCTTTAAAGATTCCATTTCTTTAACTTGTAAGAACCCAAACAACCAAACTCTCTCATAAATATGAATGTTATTTATTCAAGCCACGTTTGTGTGTACTCGTTATTTTAGGCCACGTTTGTGTGAGCCCCGTTTCGTTGATTTAGACCACGTTTGTCTGTGCTATTTTCAGACTTCGATTGTTTTAGAACCCCGAGTTTGCTTTAGTTTCCATATTGCCTTTGTGTACTAAAACATAGTTGCTTTCATTCTACCATATTGTTAACCAGTCCCAGAAGATTGTTTGAACTAGTCCCGAAAAGTTGTTTGTTATTGTTCTAGATAGTATTTGCAATTTTCAAAAAGCAACCTTAGATCGATATTGTTAGTTGAAATTTTTGGTTGGTTGTTGTTGGTACTTTTGAGACAATGGCAAGAGCGGGAAAGTATACTTCTGGGAGACCCTCTGCTAGTACTCAGATCCAGGAGCCGGACAACTCCCAGGCTCAAGACCCGGGAGTCGACCGATAAACACTCCAGGAGAAACCATTGCAACACACTCCCAGTTTTGGATAGAGTGGTTAATCCCCGGGATGCCATGAGCCTCATTGAGTTGAACCAATACAAGTACACTAATATCCCGGTGGCTGAGGAACATATGGCCAACCTCACAAGTAATGAGCTAACAGAAGCAATCCGACTCTACAGACAGGAGCAAGCCCGGATCCATGAAGAAGCCGAACTGGAGGAGGAACTGGAGGAGTTCGGGGACTCTCAGCAATCTAACAGATCTTTCTTTGACCGCATTGGAGCTAAGGGTAAGAAGAACTAAAAGGATCAGGACAATAAGAAAGAAACAGAAGCAACCAAAAAGAAGAGGTTGGAAGAGATGAGTGAACAAATCAGAAACAGAAGCAACCAAGAAGAAGAGGTTGGAAGAGGTTGTGATGGCCTCAACCCTGGGGTCAGGAGTTGACGTCACCAAACACAATTACCAAAATCTAAACAACAAGATTATTATCAAAATATACTAACTTGACCCCACCAAGATCCGATCTAGGTTCAAGTATGATTCAGGTTCACATTATTACAAACCATTATTCAATATCTAACACACTCTAACTTTAGTCAGCAATTCATCAGACCTCATGGTCTGATACAAACTACCTCAGAGGAGCCGGGTCCTGAAGGGGCGGGAATACGGGTATGCCTGACTGGTCTTGTAGGCATCTGCGAGATATACATAATAGTTTACAAGGGTGAGCATAATCGCTCAGCAGTACCAACATATGAATAACATAATAAAAACAGTAATGTAACAATATTAGGAACAGAGCTGTAATCATTTCATCAACATTATATAATGAAAATCGGAGATAACTGGATATCACTAACTAGCATGCTTTATCAAAACAACGTAGTAGTGTGTTGTGTAAGTACCAGAGTCCAATTTTAGCATGCTATTCATATTCATAAAACTGTTGTATCAACCACTTATACCCTTACGGGAATCACAAATCCAAATCAGATACGTAACGGATATGTGAAGACAGCTGATCAGGCTATCAACACCAGACGGCTCTAACTGCCATCCCATTTACCTGTTCCGGAACTCAGAGACTAGCTAGGTCTCTAACCTGCTGGACTAATCGGTTATGATTTGCGCGCAACCGAATTAGCCTCTTACGCCACCTCAATAGGCTTACTCTGGCCCCAATGTATCCCATATCTGATCGTTTTATCCAGTTTTCAAAACACTTGTACCTATCTCATTTCAAAATCATTCATTTTACCGGCACACATATAAAATTCAGTTCGCAAATCATTTCATTCAAGATAGGTACCTTTCAAAGTTACTTTTCCTCAAAACAATTTGAAAACAGTGTTTTATAACTACGGGGGATACGTAACTTAAAACATTTATGTTCCATTACGAGAATAAAACATTTAGCTATTTATACGTACTGAACCATAAAAGAATGGTAAGGGTACTTGCCTTGCAATGCTTTACCAAACCCTAAGTAGCTTTCACGCTGATTTCATTCCTGGGAAACTCGAGTGGGATCTATAAATACAGAGTACCCTAATCAGTTATACCGACATGCTTGATATCCTCAAATCCTAGTAACCCAATCCGATAACCCGACTCGTATACTTATTATACACATAATCACGTAATCACGAACACAAATAGGGTATCACGTATAATATAAATAAATAAATATGTTTTAAGAATAAATTTTTAGAAAATTTTGGCAGCAACTCCTTTATTTATAAGCCTACCCGTCAATTTCAATCGACGTCAACAATCACAACAAGTCACAATCTCATCATAATGGCAATTCCACAGTCTCATAATTATTCTCGTATAATTCCCAAACATACAATTTATTTTCAAAAAATATTTTATTTATTTATAAAATTTAGGACTCAGAACAACGTCATCACCGTCCACCGTCTGCTCGTAACGAGTCATCGCGGTACGGCGGCAAAATTCTCGGGGCACTCGATTACTCGAATTCCAACGCGAAAATTTCACCGATTACAAAATAATTTTCCCCGCACGAATTATGACATCACGAATATTTATTCATAACTAATTCCTGCAGAAATTAACCAAAAATAATATTAAAATAATCCAACAGCCACGCGCCACACGCACAGATCGGAAAAAGAATAGAACGGGGCCGGAAATACAGAACCAAGGCCGCACAACTGCAGCCAACACACACCCACACACAATTCATACACTCACACACAAGCATATATATATATGTATATACTATAGGAACAAATCAGAATCAGGCAACCGGAATAAAGAGGGCGGCCGGAAAGTAATTACCGAACATAGGGAGCCGGAGAAGAATACCGGAAAAGCGAGGAAGAAACAGAGGTGAAGAAACGAAGGAAGAGCAGCAAAAGAGAGAAAGAAGAATCGATGGAGAGACAGGGACAAAGATGAGATGTTTGGAGAAATAAGCTAATGCCTGCATGTGTCCTTCAAATGGGACGCGTGTTAATATTCTCTTACGAGATGTTAACACGTGTCCCTGAGTATCAGGGGTCGAATAATTAACCGAATTTCGAAATCAACGAGCCAAGGCACCTCGAAAACAATCTCGCTAAATCACGATAATACTTTTAAAGTATTGTAAATATTCCGAGGTTTACAAAAACATAGATTTTGAAATTTTAAGAAAATTTTCAAAACGCGATTTATACCCGCTTTTAGCCTTTAAACGAAACCATGCACGGATAAGTTTAATCCCGAAAATCTCCAAAATAATTTTAAAATTCTTAGAATAATACAAACTTAATAAAATATGAATTTCATGATTTTTAAAAATTTCCATATTAAATATGGATTTTACAAATAAACGCGGTCGGAAAATTATTTAAAAATGAATAATTAGTGAAATATTGATTTCTCAATTTTATAAAGTCCTAAAAATAATTATCGAAATTATAAAATTATAAAACCAATTTTAGAAACAATCCCAATATTTATGAAATTAAAACTATATTAAAATCACTTTTACAAGCGAAATAAAATCGTATACTTCCATAATAAAGCACACAGTTCAATCCCACATATCAACAAATCACACATAAATAAATAACGATGAATAACTGCTGCCAAAATCATTACATACATTTATTTAATTATTTAAACCTTTATTACACTTTGAAAATATTAAAATAAAAGAATATACACGAGTCGTTATATCCTTTCCCCCTTAAAAAGATTTTGTCCCCAGAATCTGACTTAGCTAAATAAATGAGGATATTTATCAAGCATGTCTGACTCTAATTCCCAAGTAGACTCTTCTACTCGAGGATTTCTCCACAAGACTTTCACTATAGGGATCGACTTATTCCTAATGACTCGCTCTTTACGGTCTAGGATTTGGATCAGTTGTTCCACATAGGACAAATCTGGTTGCAACTCAATCGGTTCATATTTTATAACTTGATTTGAACTAGAGATATAGGGCTTCAACATAGATACGTGGATCACATTATGAATGTGCTGTCACTGTGGTGGTAATGTTATCTCAGAAGCAACCTTTCCCACTTTCTTCAAAACCTCAAAGGATCCTATAAATCTGGGGCTAAGTTTATCTTTCTGACCAAAACGCACTAACCCTTTCCAAGGTGATACCTTTAGTAAC
This sequence comes from Apium graveolens, assembly GCF_009905375.1. NCBI lineage: Eukaryota > Viridiplantae > Streptophyta > Magnoliopsida > Apiales > Apiaceae > Apium > Apium graveolens. The sequence continues at coordinate 49,240 of NW_027418999.1, forward strand.
ACCAGAGCTCCTATCTCGAAGTCCATGTCTTTCCTATGTAAATCTGCATACTTTCTCTGTCTATCTTGGGCTACTTCCAACCTTTTCTGAATCAACACTATTGCATCTTTGGTTTGCTGAACCAACTCAGGACCTAACATTTTCTTCTCTCCTACCTCATTCCAATATAACGGTGATCTACACTTACGTCCATAGAAAGTTTCAAAAGGCGGCATCCTGATACTGGAATGGTAACTGTTATTATATGAGAACTCAATCAAAGATAGGTGTTTATCCCAATTACCCTTAAAATCCAAAACACAGACTCTCAATATATCCTCTATGGTCTGAATCGTTCTTTCACTTTGGTCGTCTGTCTGAGGATGATAAGCGGTGCTCATATTCAACTTTTTCCTAGGCACTCTTGGAATTTAGTCCAGAACCTGAAGTTAAATCTCGGGTCTCGATCTGACACTATAGACACAGGCACTCCATGTTTGGTAACTATCTCATCCAAGTATAACTTAACTGGCTTTTCCAACGAATACCTTTCATTGATCGGAAGAAAATGTGCTGACTTAGTCAATCTATCAATGATTACCCAAATAGCATCATGATTTTCTCTTGTCCTTGGAAATCCTACTACAAAATCCATAACAATATCTTCCCACTTCCACTGAGGAATTTCCAAAGGTTGTAACAATCTACTCGGTCGTTGATGCTCCGCTTTCACCGTTTGACACACATGACACTTACCCAATTGACAATATCCTTCTTCATTCCTGGCCACCAAAAGTTTCTCTTCAAGTCTTGGTACATCTTAGTACCACAAGGGTGGATAGAAAACCTAGAGTTATTCGCTTCGTATAATACTTCATTCTTCAATTCCGTTACATTAGGAATCCAAACTCTAGATGAAAATCTATACAAACCTTGATTATCTTTTTGATCTTTTCCATAATGCCGGCTGGAAAGTAACTTCATATAGTTGTTCTTGACTTTCCCTAGGTACTCGAACCTCAATCTCCATTATTTCCAAGTCTTGGGCTAGTTCTTCCGCAATCTTAATCATATTCAACCTTTCTTTTCTACTCAAGGCATCAGCCACCACATTGGCTTTACCTGGGTGATAATTAATCGAACAATCGTAGTCCTTGATCAGTTCCAACCACCTTCTCTGTCTCAGGTTCAAATATTTCTGCGTGAATATGTACTTCAGGCTCTTATGATCCATATAAATATCGTATTTCTCTCTATATAACTAATGACGCCATAACTTTAGAGCGAACACTATCGCCGCCAAATCAAGGTCATGAACTGGATATTTTTGCTCGTGAGGTTTTAATTGTCTGGAGGCATAGGTAATAACTTTGTCATGCTGCATTAGCACACAACCCAATCCTTTTAAAGAAGCATCACTATAGATCAAAAAGTTTCCCTTATCATCTGGAAATGTTAATACTGGAGCCATCACTAATCTCTGTTTCAATTCCTGGAAACTTTCTTCACACTTTTCCGTCCAAACGAACTTCTCATTCTTTCTGGTCAACTTGGTTAATGGGGATGCAATCTTCGAGAAATATTTCACAAACCTTCAATAATATCCCGCTAATCAGAGAAAACTTCTTATTTCCGTCGGTGTCTTCGGTTGCTCCCACTTTGAAATGGCTTCAATCTTTACTGGGTCTACTTTGATACCTTCCTTACTCACCACATGTCCAAGAAACTGTACTTCTTTCAACCAAAACTCACACTTGGATAACTTTGTATACAATTACTTTTCTCTTAACTTCTGAAGAGCAATCCGTAGATGCGTTGCATGATCTTCTGGATTCTTTGAATATATGAGGATGTCATCAATAAATACAATAACAAACTTATCCAGATACTCCTTATACACCCTATTTATTAAATCCATAAAAGCCGCTGGCGCATTCGTCAATCCAAACGACATCACTAGAAACTCATAGTGGCCATACCTTGTTCTGAATGCAGTCTTGAGAATATCTTCGGGCTTTATCTTCAATTGGTGGTAGCCAGATCTTAAGTCAATCTTTGAGGAATAACATGATCCCTTAAGCTGATCAAACAAATCGTCGATGCGTGACAAAGGATACTTATTCTTTATCGCCAACTTATTCAACTCTCTATAGTCAATGCACAATCTCATACTTCCATCCTTTTTCTTCACAAATAGCACTAGAGCACCCCACGGAGAAACACTGGGTCGAATGACTCCCTTATCCAATAGTTCCTGAAGTTGCTTAGCCAGTTCTTTCATTTCCATTGGGGCCATCCTGTATGGAGCTTTGGAAACTGGTTCAGCTCCAGGTATCAAATTAATGGAGAACTCTATCTCTCGATCAGGTGGCAATCCTGGTAACTCTTCTGGGAAAACATCAGGGAATTCTCTCACTATGAGAATCTCATCCAAAATAGGGGTCTCTTTTTTTGTATCCACCACATGAGCCAAATACGCCTCACATCCTTACCGCAACAATCTCTTTGCTTGCATTACTGAAAGGAACTTTTTATCTTGTCTCTGTCCTTGATAGCTGATACTTTTATTATCTGGGGTATAAATAACAACTCTCTTTTTCTTACAGTCAGTATTCGCCTTATATAGAGACAACCAATTCATGCCTAAAATAACATCAAAGTCTCCCAACTCAAAAGATATTAAGTCAACAGGGAACATATATCCTGAAATCTCTAAGGAACATCTAGGACAAAATTGACTTACGGGCACTTTATCTTTATTAGCCAATTCTATGGTCAAAGGTTCTTCTAAATCTTCCAACATTAATTGCATTTTATTCACATAATTCACAGATATAAAAGATTTGGATGCTCCCGAATCAAACAAAATGTTAACAGGTACGGAATTAAGAGAAAGCGTACATGCAACCACATCGGAATCATGAACTGGAGATTTCTTGGTCATCTTAAAAGTCCTAGCTCTAGCAGTTCTGGTTGTTGGTCCTTGGGACACACTCCTTCCAGCATTACCTTGGGTCACTGACTTGCAGTTCCTAGCTATGTGTCCCACTTTTCTGCAACTAAAACAAGTTACTCCTTGAATCTCAGACTTACACTCCGTGGAATAATGACCTTTCTGTCCATACTTAAAACAGTTGATATTTTCTCGGCACTGTCCACTGTGCTTCTTCCCACATGTCTTACAATCAACCACTGGCTTACTAACCCTCGTCGGGGCAGAGTTAACTGAAGTAGTACTGGGTCTAACCTGGGGAAAATTCTGCCTCTTGAACCTCTTATTCTTATTCTTTCCATACCAGCGCTGGAACTTTCGACTTGCTATTCCTGATTCTTACCTATCAGGTCCACTTTCAAATTTCCTTTTCTTCTCACCCTGCTCCTTTGCAGCTAACCTCTGATCACTTTCTATCACTAGGGCAGCCTGGACTACCGAAGTATATGTCTTGAGTTGTAAAGCTACAACTCCACTCCTTATTTCTGGCTTCAACCCTTGTTGAAACCGCTTCGCTCGTTGAGCTTCTGAACTCACATATTCCGTAACACTCCTATCTCCTTGTTTCAATTCCAAAAATTCCATCTCCATTTGACTCTGGAGACAGTCCGGAAAGTATTTCTCCAAAAATAACTCTGTGAATCTGGCCCATGGAACTAGACCTTCTCCTTCTAGGGCTCGCATAGATTCCCACCAATAATTTGAATCATTCTTCAAAAAAAAGCTAGCATAATCTGTCTTTAAATCCTCACTCACCTTGGTGAGTGCAAACGCCTTTTCCATCTCCTTCAACCATATCCTGGCAGCTACAGGATCTACTTCTCCTTTAAACTCGGGGGGCTTCACTGCCTGAAAAGACTTGAAACTAACACCCTGATTTGTCCCCCTCATCTCATGCTGCTGATGGATTTGTAGTTGCTGTTGTTGGATTTGCTGTTGTTGTTGATGTATGAGCTGTTGTTGTTGTTGTTGTTGCTGCAATTGTTGTTGCAGCTGGAATTGTTGTTGCTATTGGGCCAGCTGTGTAGACTGCTGATATAACAAGTTCATCAATTCACTCATGGAAGGATCCCCAGCCGATCCGTTATTGGGTTGAGAGTTTCTCTTTAGTGGCATCTCCTGAAATATAATAGTCATATATAAGAAAATGGATTGCTCCAAGCAGTTTATATTTATGCATCAGGAGAGCGTTGCCACTAAGACAATATCCTCATCCCTAGTTTAATTGGATCCACCCTGAGTGAATGATTATAATCTAAAAATGTCAGTAACAGAAGCAACAATAATAGCAACACACAATATATAAAAGCTGAACAATGAAATAAAGCAACTACAATACAATAACCAACAGGAATCCAACTAGTACAACTGAAAATCCAACTGAAAAGTAACCATCCGAATACACACCAAAATTGGCTGTCATAGCAGCCCCGCCTACTACAAACTATCATAACATAATATACATATGCAAATTAAACAACTACAGAACTCCTAGAAGTCAACTCTGAGCTCTGTATCTCTCTACTACAAACCTGGTCTAATGATGGAACCTAGCTCAAACACTAGCCAGTTCACTAGGTCCTGATACTGCACAGCTCTGAACTCTGAGCTAATGAAACGGTCAATGGATCTAGACCTCTCAACAGCCATCTGGGTCAATGCTCACACACGGGCCTGCACCTCAGGGGAAGGGGCAGAAATGCCCTGGAAAGGTGCAATAGGTATCTGATCAAACTGAGCAGCCAATCCCGGACTCTGATCTCTGATAAAGGAAGTATTCACCGCTCGGTGAACATGGTAAGGGATCGGTGAAGAAGTACCACTTGGGGCCACTGGAGGTATTGGAGGTCTCGTCGAGGAAGAACTGGGACCACAACCAGGAAGGAAATCCCTAACGGCAGACACAGACCTACATACCCAACGGGTACGAGTACCAGGTCCAGAGATGCCTCTCGGCACAAAGGAAGGGACTGGTGGAGGAGGCATAGGGGTCTCCTCAGCAACAACATTCAGGGTCCTCTCGGCATCTGAGCTATCCGGGTCAGAGGGATTCTCCCGAGATGGAGAACTCGAAATTGCAATAGGCCACTGCCAACATAATAAATATACAGGAAAGACACAACCAGGTCAAGGCAATTCTATCAAAACATTTAATAGATGCCAGGGTAACGCCGTCGGAACCCTCGACTGACTCTAAAAGTTTGCTCCTCTATATGAGTTGCTGACTCATACCTAAAGACTCACTTTATCACCTATTCGACACAATCCCTAACCTTGATCAGGGACTTAAACCTGTAGCTCTGATACCAACTGTGACGGCCTCAACCCCAGGGTCAAGAGTTGACGTCACCAAACACAATTACCAAAATCTAAACAACAAGATTATTATTAAAATATACTAACTTGACCCCAAACCAAGATCCAATCCAAGTTCAAGAATGATTCAGGTTCACATTATTACAAACCATTATTCAACATCTAACACACTCTAACTTTATTCAGCAACTCATCAGACCTCTTGGTCTGATACAAACTACCTCAGAGGAGCCGCGTCTTGAAGGGGCGGGAACACGGGTATGTCTGACTGGTCTTCTAGGCATCTGCGAGATATACATAACAGTTTGCAAGGGTGAGCATAATTACTCAGCAATACCAACATATGAATAACAGAATAAAAATAGTAATGTAACAATATTAGGAATAGAGCTGTAATCATGTTATCATCATTTTATAATAAACATCGGAGATAACTGGATATCACTAACTAGCATGCTTTATCAAAACAATATAGTAGTGTGATGTGTAAGTACCAGAGTCCAATTTTAGCATGCTATTCATATTTATAAAACTGCTGTATCGACCACTTATACCCTTACAGGAATCACAAATCCAAATCAGATACGTAACAGATATGTGAAGACAGCTGATCAGGCTATCAACACCAGACGGCTCTAACTACCATCCCATTTACCTGTTCCGGAACTCAAAGACTAGCTAGGTCTCTGACCTGATGGACTAATCGGTTATGATTTGCGCGCAACCGAATTAGCCTCTTACGCCACCTCAATAGGCCTACTCTGGCCCCAATGTATCCCATATCTGATCATTTTATCCAGTTTTCAAAACACTTGTACCTATCTCATTTCAAAATCATTCATTTTACCAGCACACATATAAAATACAGTTCACAAATCATTTCATTGAAGATAGGTACCTTTCGAAGTTACTTTTCCCCAAAACAATTTGAAAACAGTGTTTTATAACTACGGGGGATACGTAACTTAAAACATTTATGTTCCATTACGAGAATAAAACATTTAGCTATTCATACATACTGAACCATAAAAGAATGGTCAGGGGTACTTGCCTTGCAATGCTTTACCAAACCCTAAGTAGCTTTCGCGCTGATTTCATTCCTGGGAAACTCGAGTGGGATCTACAAATACAGAGTACCCTAATCAGTTATACCGACATGCTTGATATCCTCAAATCCTAGTAACCCAATCCGATAACCCGACTCGTATACTTATTATACACATAATCACGTAATCACGAACACAAATAGGGTATCACGTATAATATAAATAAATAAATATGTTTTAAGAATAAATTTTTAGAAAATTTTGGCAGCAACTCCTTTATTTATAAGCCTAACCGTCGGTTTCAATCGACGTCAACAATCACAACAAGTCACAATCTCATCACAATGGCAATTCCACAGTCTCATAATTATTCTCGTAGAATTCCCAAAACTATAATTTATTTTTGAAAAATATTTTATTTATTTATAAAAATTAGGACTCAGAACAACGTCATCACCGTCCACCGTCCGCTCGTAACGAGTCATCGCGGTACGGCGGCAAAATTCTCGGGGCACTCGATTACTCGAATTTCAACGCGAAAATTTCACCGATTACAAAATAATTTTCCCCGCACGAATTATGACATCACGAATATTTATTCATAACTAATTACTGCAGAAATTAACCAAAAATAATATTAAAATAATCCAACAGCCACGCGCCAAACGCACAGATCGGAAAAAGAATAGAACAGGGCCGGAAACACATAACCAAGGCGGCACAATTGCAGCCAACACAAGTCCACACACAATTCATACAAACACACACAAGCACATACATATATGTATATACTATAGGAACAAATCAGAATCAGGCAACCAGAATAAAGAGGGCAGCCGGAAAGTAATTACTGAACATAGGGAGCCGGAGAAGAACACCGGAAAAGCGAGGAAGAAACGGAGGTGAAGAAACGAAGGAAGAGCAGCAAAAGAGAGAAGGAAGAATCGATGGGGAGACAGGGATAAGGAGATGATGTTTGGGGAAATAAGCTACTGCCTGCACGTGTCCTTCAAATGGGACGCGTGTTAATATTCTCTTACGAGACGTTAAGCGTGTCCCTGAGTATCAGAGGTCGAGTAATTAACCGAATTTCGAAATCAACGAGCCAGGGCACCTCGAAAACAATCTCGCTAAATCACGATAATACTTTTAAAGTATTGTAAATATTCCGAGGTTTACAAAAACATAGATTTTGAAATTTTAAGAAAATTTTCAAAATACGATTTATACCCGCTTTTAGCCTTTAAACGAAACCATGCACGGGTAAGTTTAATCCCGAAAATCTCCAAAATATTTTTTAAAATTCTCAGAATAATACGAACTTAATAAAATATGACTTTCATGATTTTTAAAAATTTCCATAATTAAATATGGATTTTACAAAAAAACACGGTCAGAAAATCATTTAAAAGTGAATAATTGGTGAAATATTGATTTCTCAATTTTATAAAGTCCTAAAAATAATTATCGAAATTATAAAATTATAAAACAAATTTTAGAAATAATCCCAATATTTATGGAATTAAAACTATATTAAAATCACTTTTACAAGCGAAATAAAATCGTATACTTCTATAATAAAGCACACAGTTCAATCCCACATATCAACAAATCACATATAAATAAATAACGATCAATAACTGCTACCAAAATCATTACATACATTTATTTAATTATTTAAACCTTTATTACACTTTGAAAATATTAAAATAAAAGAATATACACGAGTCGTTATATATGTATCACCTGGAAACCATCCGGCAGCATGACAATGAGTCCCTCTCAGCCTATATGCGGAGGTTCCAAGAATCAATCAACAAGATCTCGAACTTGGACAAGCGCGAGGCTTTGAGCATCTTTTGGAGAAACTTAGAACCGGAACATAATGAAAGATACATAGTAGAACTGAACAACAAGAAGCCCAGAGTCTGGCGGCAGCCTACTCTATGGCTGCCAGATTCATCAAAGAAACTGATGTACTCCAAGCTATGAGAATGACCCGGAATGGGGGATCTAGGAGCAAAAATTCCGATGACCAACCGAAAGGGGGTTACCATCGGGACAAAAAATTCAAGCAAAGCCAACAGAAACAAGACAGAAAAACTACTCCAATCTTCCAGAGGCTCGGTCCTAAGACGGAGTCCAAAAGCGATTTAGGACCGATCAAAGCAGTCCCTTGAGCCAAAACAGAAGCTGGACTGGACTCCCCTCAACATATCCCGGGTGGAAATCTTGAAGAAAATAAAAGACAAGCCATTTTATTACCCTCCGAAACCAATGCAGACTCCTCCAGAAAGCAAGCCTTACAATAGGCAGTGCGACTATCATGAAACACATGGCCACAAGACTAAGAACTGCTTATCCCATAAGTACTTCATCTAGGAGCAAGTAATGAAAGGAAACATGAACAAGTACTTGGTCCGGGATAGCAATCACAGAGGAGAGGAACGGAAGAAAGAAAAATATAGTTAATGTGGTCCTAGGAGACTCCCACTCCCCACCACGAAGCCTGGAGTTTGGAGACGAGGTACTCTCAATCCAATCACTCCCAGATATGGTGATATCCTTAGCACTAAGGACTATGCAGGAGTCAACCCCAACCACAATGCAACCTTAGTTGTCACTTTGGATAATTTTGACAATGAAGTAAGGAAAATGCTAATAGATAACGACTCCTCAGTAAATATTCTTTTCATACATACTGTGGATCGAATGTAATTAGGGAGAGTCCGCTCGAATGATTGCCGAGAAGACCCACTCTACGGGTCGGTCACAACTTAGTCCCAATCCAAGGGACCCTGTACCTGTCATTTTCGGAATTGCTCCCAATGAAGTCATTTATGTCATCAAGTTCTATGTCATCAATACTCCTTCGTCCTATAATTAAATAATTGGCCGGTCATCTTTAACCAGGATGCAAGCGATAACTTCAATCTCCCATCTCAAGATCAAGTTTCCAACCCCGACCAGAGTCGGAGAAATAAAAGAAGATTATGGAATTGCTAAAACATACTACGAACAGGCCTTAGTAATGGCATAAACTTACCAAGATAACAAAAGGAAGGCCACAGTCCTTCGAAAATAACAAATCACTTAAACCCCCCCTCCCCCCCGCCCAAGGAAGAATCAACAAAAGAAGTGTGGATCATTGAATCAAGTCCGGATCCAGAAGCAACCAAACCAAATTCGGAATAACTGAAAAGCAACCAAGTCATGGTAGTCACCGAGGCAAATCCGATCCTAGACCAAGCTAGTCCTACCATTCAAGCAATCAAAGACAAAGAATCAGCAAAAGTTAACACCTACTTGAAAAAGAACTCCGAAGCCTGAATTCATCAAATGGTCTCAACCAAAGACCAAGCAAAAATCGAGGCCGCGGTAGAAACAGAAGAAATTCAGATTGATGAAAGCAGTCCTACAAAAAGGTGAAAGTTGGGTCAGGACTCGAAGAATTTTTTAGAGAAGAACTGGTATCCTTACTTTGTGAGTACAAAGATGTGTTTTCCTAGAGTCCAAGAGATATGTTCGGGTTGCATGAGTCCATCACAATGCACAGCTTGGACATCAACCCAAACAGGAATCCAATCAAGCAGAAAAGAAGAAAGTTTGCCCCGGGAGGCAAAGGGAAATAGATGAAGAAGTAGAGAAGTTACTCAAAGCAGGAATCATCAAAGAAATCAAATACCCGGAGTGGTTAGCAAATGTTGTCATGGTTAAGAAGTCAAATGTCAAATGGAGAATGTGTGTGGACTACACTGATTTGAATGATGCCTTCCCGAAGGACCCATACCCTCTTCCCAATATTGATCAGCTGATAGATGCCCCCTCCAGACACATCATGCTAAGCTTCATGGACGCCTTCTCCGGGTACAACCAAATTAAGATGAACCCAAAAGATATACCTAAGAGTGTATTCATGACTCACAGAGCAGTTTATGCTTATGTGATGTTGCCATTCGGACTTACAAACGCAGGATCCACCTACCAAAGAGCAATAAACAAAATATTCAAGTCCCAGATCGGGAGAAACCCGGAGTCCTACATCGACGATATGATTGCAAAATCAACAACCATCCCAGGACACATAGAAGATCTGAGAGAATGCTTTGACAAGCTGAGGAAGCATGAACTCAACCTGAATCCGGAGAAATGTACCTTCGGAGTTGGAGCAGGCAAGTTCTTGGGGTTCATGATCAGCAACGGAGGAATTGAAGCTAATCCGGAGAAAATAAAAGCAATCCAAGAGATGAGAGCTCTCAGGACCCAGAGAGATGTGCATAAGCTATCGAGATCATTAGCAGCACTTCAAAGATTTATTTCAAAGCTAGCAAAAAGATGCTTACCATTCTTTGATCTACTCAAAGGAGCAAACAACAAGAAAGAAGTTAAATGGACCCTAGAGTGCCAAGAGAATTCGAAGAAATCAAGGAATACCTCTCGCAGCCACCAGTCCTAACTAAGACCCAACCAGGAGAGCCTCTCTACCTATACTTATCAGCTAGAGCACTAGCAGTTGGGGCTGCCCTAATCCGGGAAGAAAATGGAAAACAAAAACCAGTTTACTATGTGAGCCAAGTACTCAAGGATTCAGAGACCAGGTACCCAAGTTTAGAAAAGTTTGCATTCACCTTAGTCACAACATCGAGGAAGCTCAGACACTACTTCCAAGGAAGATAGATTAAGGTAGTCACAAATCAACCTCTAAGGAAAATAATTCACAAGCCAGATGTCTCGGGAAGGCTAGTAAATTGGGTTATGGAGTTAAGTCAGTTCAATTTAAGCTTCATTCCCAGGACTGCCATTAAAGTTCAAGCACTTGCTGATTTCATAATCGAATGCAACTTCCCAGAGGCAGAACCAGTTCCAATGAGCATAGACCCAGAGAGCAATCAATCTACGAACTCGGGAGCCTGGACCTTGAAAGTAGATGGTTTACCAACAAGCGAAAGGTCGGGAGTCGGCCTAATCCTAACAAGTCCTGAGGGATTCATGATACAGACAGCTATATCTTTCTGCTTCCCAGCCATAAATAACAAGGCGGAATATGAGGCATTGATTACAGGACTGAAGCTGTCCAAGACTCTCAGAGTCCGGGACTTGAACATCTACAACGACTCCCAGATATTGGTCAAGCAAACAAACAGAGAATACATAGAAAAAGCCCTATTCTGGAAAAATATAAAGCACTGGTTCAAAGATTCCTAGCATCAATCCAAAGGCATCATGTCCTGCAAATATGTCGAGAAGAAAATGAAGAAGCGGATGTTCTGTCCAAGCTGGTCCGAAACTCATCAGATCTGGACTGCTCAGTTTACTTCGAAGAATTCCAAAAACCAACTATTGAAGTTGAAGAAGTACTGGAATTCGAAAGCAGCCAAAACTGGATGACTCCTTTCATCAATTATCTGGAAAAAGGAGAGCTCCCAGAAGACAAAGGAAAGGCTCAAAGTCTAAAAGCCAAAGCAGCTAAGTTCTTTCTTGAAGAAGGACTACTATACCGCAGGACCTTCTCATCTCCTATTCCAAAGTGTATCGGACCAGAAGAAGCTAATTATTGTTTAATAGAAGTACATGAACGGATCTGTGGAGATCATATATCTGTAAAGGCCCTAGCTCACAAGATCATAAGATAAAGCTACTACTGGCCAACTATTCACCAGGATGCAGTAGAGTTCGTGAAAAAATGCAAGGAATGCCAACTCTTCAGCAACGTGTCTCGCATGAGCCCAGTCCTACCCTCCTCAGTCTTGTCTCTAATCCCCTTTACTGTTTGGGGTATTAATATCATGGGACCCTTTCCCTGGGCTAGAGGAGATCTCAAGTACTTGTTAGTTTCGATTGATTACTTGACCAAATTGGTTGAGCAGAAAGCAATGCGGATCATTAACCAACCGGACTGCATAAAGTTTATGGACAATATTTTGATGAGGTTTGGGATCTTAAGAGTTCTAGTATCAGATAATTGACCACGGTTCGTCGGATCAGAATTCGAGTCCTACCTCCAAGAGCGCGAAATCAAGCACAAAAAGTCATCAATGGCATATCCCCAGGGAAATGGTAAAGTAGAAGTCACAAACAGAATCCTGCTCCGGGGCATTGAAAAGAGACTTAAAGAAAGCAAGAGTAAATGGCCAGAAGAACTGTCAAGTGTATTACGGTCCTACAGGACAAGCCCCTGGACAAGCATAGGAGAAACTCCATTCAAGCTAGCATATGGTACACAAGCAATGCTACCCATCGAGGTACGATCACCTTCCCACAGAGCAATAAACTTCGATGAAATATCTAACGAAGAAGGACTCAGAACAAATATGGAACTAATTGATGAATTATGGGACCAAGCTGTAGTAAGGATGGAGAAATATAAGGAGAAAATGAAAGAGCACTTCAACAAGAAGTCCATAGTAAAATACTTTCAAGTTGGAGACCTGGTTCTTCGGGACATAGAAGCCTCGGATCCCACAAATATTGGAAAGCTAATACCCAAATGGGAAAGACCGTACAAGGTCAAGGAAGTGCTAAGGCCAGGAACCTACAAACTCATGAATATGGATGACTCTAAAGTTCCCAATACATGGCATGGACTCAAGCTAAGAAGATATTACCAATAACAAGGAGAAAAAACAACCTCAGTAACCAAACACTTGTAGCCTATGGCAAGCAAACACTATATTACTCTACATTCCTATTAAGCAAATTTCAAATCAATGAAAAGCATTTTTTGTTTCAATTAGCAACTTTATAAAAGCAGCCTCAGTCCTGGTCAATCTTGAATCCGGAATAGCCACCTATTTTACTTAGAAATATTTTTCTAAGTAAAAGCAACCTAAGTCAAGGTCAATCTTGAATCGGGACTATCCACCTATTTTACTTAGAATTATTTTTCTAAGTAAAAGCAACCTAAGTCCTGGTCAATCTTGAATCCGGACTAGCCACCTATTTTACTTAGAAATATTTTTCCTAAGTAAAAGCAACCTAAGTCCTGCTCAATCTTGAATCCGAACTAGCAACTTATTTTACTTAGAATTATTTTTCTAAGTAAAAGCAACCTAAGTCCTGGTCAATCTTGAATCCGGACTAGCCACCTATTTTACTTAAAATTATTTTTCTAAGTAAAAGCAACCTCAGTCCTGGTTAATCATGAATCCGGACTGGCCACCTATTTTACTTAGAATCAATTTTCTAAGTAAAAGCAACCTAAGTCCTGGTCAATCTTGAATCCGGACTAGCCACCTATTTTACTTAGAATTATTTTTCTAATTAAAATCAACCTCAATCCTGGTCAATCTTGAATCCGGACTAGCCACCTAGTTTACTTAGAATAATTTATCTAAGTAAAAGCAACCTGAATTCGGGGTCAACTATGAACTCGGACTAGCAACCTTACTTAGATTATTCTTTTAAGTAAAAGCCATCAATCGCACTATCCACTTAGAATATTTTCTAAGAAAAATCAAACTAGAAGAAACATATAAGCAACAAAATCAAATTAAAACAGCAGCCGGGACAATATATGTCCGGACAAAGTACAAATCCAAAGTCACAAAAAATAAACCAAGTCAAAAAAAAATATCTCAGAATTACAATTCAGCCAGAATAAAAAATACAAATTTATGGTTCTGGGGTATTCTCTGGAAGAAAGCTTGGACAGGGGCCATCGAATTGCTCCGGCTCACCAAGTCCAGCTTCCATGTTCTGCTTCGCCTTGATAAACTCTTCACAAAAGCTGCCGAAGTCCGCCTCAGGATCTGTTTTATGTGCCTCTCGGCAAAAATCCAACAATGAGCTATTTCCGGAGCGCCAGCACTAGCTATTGCCTTGTCATACTCCGCAGATTTTTTGTAGGCATCAATAACCTCGTACTCCGGTCTCACAGACTCCAGCTTCTTCCGGAGCTCGGCAATCTCGGACTTCAAATCAGCACATTCTTTCTCAGCATTCTCGGCCCAGACTGTCACATCATTAAGATAATTGTTCAATCCGGAAAAAGACGTGTCCTTAATAGAAATTTGGTCCTTCAATTCAGCAAGAGTGGCCCGGGCATGCTTCAGTTCATTATACGAAATAACAGCAGCTCCGACCAGATAACCACCAAGCTACAAAGAAGAAAAGATATATATCAGAAAGATTCTAAGGCAAAAATAGGGGAAACAGAAGAAGTACGAAAATATTACATACCTGGCCCCAAAGATGGGTAAACTCCTTAATAGTGGCATCATATCTGGATTCATTCATATCCTTTCACTCAACCTGGGACGGGATTTCGACCATAAAATGGGAAATTCTCTCATCCAGACCCGGACCACTCCTAGATGGGCGCTCCTCTTCTAATCCCTTCCCCTTGTCCTTCCCGGACTCAGCATCAAAAAGAACCTGAGACTTTTCAGTCCGGGGAGGCTTCGTCCCAGCACTCCAGAGCCTCTTCCTCCTCTCTGGACAACATCAACATCGGCCACATCTCCCATCGGTTCAATCTCCTCGAGATTCTCGAACTCATCACCATCTTCAACTTCAGCAACCTTGTCCGGACTCCTCTCTTGCTCACCAGACTCCAACCTCGAAATCGCGTTGCTCTGAGAACCTTCCTCCGGGGGAGGATTAGGGTCGGACCCGGCGAAAGATGCCTTCTTCCTTTGCCTAAAGGAAGTTCCCAACCCTTTCAAAGCATCGCTGTAAGCCGAAGAAGACATGTCTGGGATAAGGCAAACCTGTCAAGACAAAAACAAACAGAAAAATTAGTCCGGATTTTGTAAAAAACAAACAAAAGCCAAGTACAGAAAACAACAGAGTCCGGGTACTTTGTAATCCGGACTACAAGGAAAATACTTACACCCAAGCCTGTTCATAGTCTTATGATTCATAAACGCATCCCGGGTCAGCTGGAACCCGAGACACTCACAGAAGGAAAAAATGAGTCGGATAGCATCACCCCGGAGAATAGAGCGAGGAAACCTAGTCTGGACTTCATCGAGTGCTATGTAGGGAAGATATTGCAAGTCCAAACCTCTCAGCAAAATCAGTTCCCCGTTCCAATGCTTCAGAGACGAATGTTGGATAACAGGTCCGTAGGTAGAACCATATCCACATTCTGGAGCCCGGAATCGTAACTCGTACAAGGGCGCCTGGCTGGACTTAACTAAACTGAAGATATGGTGCCAGAGCCTAAATGTGGGCTGAAACTTAAACTTATTGCAACAAGCAATAAACCAACTCATCCACTTAATTCCGCTAGGGGTTATTTGCATAGGAGAGAGTTTATATTCGTATTTACACAAATGCTTAAGGAAAAGGTGTCAGTGCGGATTCCACCCGGACCTAAGATGCTCCAAGCAGACCGGTACAAATCCATCAGCCGGTCTATGATAGATCTTCTCTTCGGGCTGGGGCCATCTCCACTCAATCCGGGGATCTAACTGAAAGGCAACCCGGATAGACGGATCCTGGGCCACGTGGTCTAGAGCAGCATATTCATCCTTCAGCGGGTACGGCTCCTTAGCAACTATCGTACCAGCGAATTTCCGATCGAACTTAGATTCATTATACACCCCCGGACCAGCATTCGCCTGCCTAGCGTATCCGGACCTGATACTTCTATAGTACCAAATATTCTTTATCTACTCACTCTTGGTGATAAAATAGTTCGGGACGTCCACCCAGAGCCCCTCCGGAGTACATGGAACCTTCCTAGGGGATATCTTACCAATTTTCAACTTGGTAATGGCATTGGCATCCAAAGTGGAAGCTTTCTTACCCATCTCAGTCCGGTCAGAAGAACAATCAGAGTTAGAAGGTTCCGCGTAGCAGGAGATGTAAACTTTAGCACAAGCTTTAGTCCAGACCATATACCTAAAACAAATGAGATTGGTTAGTCTAAATCCCTACCAATTCTTTATCTTATATCCTATAATGGTCCGGACTACCATATATTCAATTTTATTAAATTATAAGCAACCAATTGGGGGATCTAGACCCCTAGGAACAAACCACTCCCAACCCCCAACAAACACAAGTCAGCTAAACCTACAGCAAAACAGTCCGGACTACTCTTACCATATGCACTCAGAATACAAAACCAACAAAACACACTAGTCCGGACTCATCTAGCAACCACACAAAAAACAAAGAAAAGCCAAACACAAAACTATAAGACCAGACTAAGTACTACAGTCCGGACTCAGCTACAAAACCCTAATCCCGGAAACAACATACCGTCGAAATCAAAATACCAAAATCTCAACAAAAACAATATACATATATATACATACAAGCATCATGAAGAACACAAACAACTACAAGAAAAACTGAGAAAAATACATCCAAAAATACAAGAATGGAACAGCTAATAAAATAGTAAGCGAAGCAATAGAAGATAGATGGAAAGGAGGAAACAAACTTACGGAGAAAAGAGAAGAAGCGGCGGAGAAAACTCGGAGAACAGCAAACGCAATAGCAACAACGGCGGCGGGAACAGCAAAAAACAAGAAGAAGAAAGAAGAGCGGAGAGAAAGAGTAAAAAACAAAAACAACGGAGGGGGAGGCCTTTTGATAGGCGGTATGAATATCAAGATGCCAGGCCACGTGATGCGATCTCATCCGCTCATCAAAAATATATATATATATACACAATTGTACACTTATACACGTTAATTAACGTTCAACATTATTACGGCACGTCTTTTGAAAAAAGACAACTGTAATAAATCAAATTATTGAGGGGAACTTCAACAAACGTTTCAAATTCACCCAGTCCGAACTCATTTACACTCAACACAATCCGGACTGGGGGCAAGAAAAGCTCAAATTCTTTTAAAGACAACCAACATTAGTCCTGATTGGTTGCACTCTACACAATCCGGACTGGGGGCAAGCAAAACTCAAATTCTTCTAAAGAGATCCAACCTTAGTCCTGACTGGCTGCACTCAACACAATCCGGACTGGGGGGTAAGAAAAACTCAAATTCTTCTAAAGCCAACCAACCTTAGTCCTGATTGGCTGCACTCAACACAATCCGGACTGGGGGGCAAGCAAAACTCAAATTCTTCTAAAGACACTCAACCTTAGTCCTGATTGACTGCACACAGCACAATCCGGACTGGGGGCAAGCAAAACTCAAATTCTTCTAAAGACACCAAACCTTAGTCCTGATTGGCTACACTGAACACAATCCGGACGGGGGCAAGAAAAACTCAAATTCTTCTAAACATATCCAACCTTAGTCCTGATTGGCTACACTCAACACAATCCGGACTGGGGAGTAAGGAAAGCCCAGATTCTCCTCACAAGCAACAACTTAAAAACAATATTAACCTTACTCCCCCATCCAGAAAATCTGCATGAGGGAGTGGGGGACACATGATAGTACATATAGCCCCTAGAACGACCAGGTCCGGACTCCCGGCTCTATCAAGTCTCACACACAACTAGTCCAGACTAATCTAGTCCTGACAGCCCAACCTTGGGTAGTCCCAGCACGTGAGGCACATGCCCAAGGGCGTGATAGGGACAACTGTCATTCATCAATCATGAGCACAATCGGGGCACGTACCAGGAGATCCTTAGAACATTTATCAAACACTCTCATCCTAACACATGTAAGGCATCCACCCCATCCAGGTTTCCTCCGCTCCTAGAACCAACAACTACGATTCAAAGGTACCAATGCCAAAACCCTATCCTTGGGCTATAAATGGCCCAAGAAGGTAAGATTTTGGGGTTAATCACTCTGTCACAGTCATATATACACATAGCCACCTTGCATTCCAATATGTCTTCATCTTCTCCAAAAGAGAGTTCTTACTCTCACACCGGAGGCGCCGCGAGACCCAAACCCTCTTCTAGTGTTATTTTGTAAGAGGCCCACGACAGCTAGACCACCAACGCGGCGAAGGGGTGTCGGAGGAGCAGCCCACCACCAAAAGTTATCACCAAGCATTCAGTACAAGGATGGGATCGTGATAATTAGATGTGCTGGGAGTTAATCTAGTGTATTAGAGTACAGTATAACATGTCAAGGGTCACTCTCTCCGTAAAAAAAGATATTTAAGATTCTTTTATTTAAAGGAGGATACATATTATATTCTCCTTTTATTATGGTTCAAAGCTATTAATTATATTAAATTAAATATTAATCATATTCTTTTCTCAGAATATATTAACTTTTTTAATTAAATATTTAAATTACTCATCAATTAAATATATTAATTTTCTTACAAATTCTTTTTATTCTTTCCTTTTTTTCTCTACTATCACTACTTATTCAGTTTCATAATTTCTTATATTTCATCAATAATATTTATCAAGATACTTAATTTATTTAAAATTTATATTATCAAAATATATTTATTACAATTTTTAATAGATCTATATACTATTTATTTATGTATCACAGTTATTAAATATTTAGGATTTTCATTAAAATTTATTTGAAAAAAGCTTAAATATGTCAATAATACTATTAAAATAATTAAATCAACTTAAAATATATTGTTTCATGCACCTGAATTTTATGTTAATAAATTTTTTCTGTTAATTTAAATTAAATAAATATAAAACAGCGGGGCAATTGCCAGGACCTAATCTAGTATCTATAAAGAGAATACAAAACAATGAAGAAAGTAAGGGGTGAGCTTGCGTAAAATTTGATAACAATGCCTCGTAAAAGATTGGACACATGCAAGCAAAATCCAGTAAAGCACTTCTTTTCTCGACTTAATCCTGACAAACACCAATAAAAGAAACAATCTCAATCTCCAACTTAAGATTAAACCAAGGAAAACCCTGATATTACACTTCAAACATCCATGTCTTACATCTCAGACACCCTTTTTGTAGCAGCCTGTAGGTGTAGGGTACCTAAAGGAGAGCAAGTTATTGCTGTTACTGAGGCCGATAATGAGGGTATGACCCCGCAGGGGGGAAACTATTTGGGTTGTGCATCACTGACTGGCCATATTCAGAAGGCATATTTGCAGGAGGCATGTAATGGTGAGTGTGCATCTGACCCTGCATGGACTGAGGTGCAACTGGAACGCCAGAATTCCAACCAGATGGAGGCGGAGGCACTGCATGACCTTGATGAACTGGGGCAAACTGAGCCCCACTGTATTGGGGTCCACCTGGACCTAGCACTGAAGGTGGTTGCCCTAACATCGAGGACTGGGTGCTTAACATTGGAGCATTTGGGATTGTATAATCTCTGCTTCTATCATTGTTGACCTGGAATATATACAAACAGTATAAGAATAAAGTACACATGCAGTAAATAACATGATAACAATAAGTAGATCCAAGTAGGTGCTTTTAGGTTGGATGGAATTATACCTTTATGCTCAAATCAGTGTGGCGTGAATATGAAATATGAAGCTTGCAATATCCACCATCATATATACAGTGTCCTTCCAGGGCTTGCTTAGCAACTATGGCTGTTTGAACATCTGTGAACACACCATTTAAGAAAATTTTAGAAGAAAATCTAAACCGTGCCACAGCAGGTGTAGTATTATATCTGTACAGGGATGGACCTAACGTATAAGCTAGGGTGGCTAGTCCCCCCCCCAAATTTTTCAGACTGCTTTGCAGAGTATAATTTTACTTCTTTGTTAGTCTAGCCCCCCCCCCCAATTTTTATGTGGCCCAAGTAATGCTACCAGCCCAATAAAATTTAGTATCCTATTATAATTTATAAATATGTAGTTCAAAATCTATATTATTTGCAAGTAATCATGTTTGGTAGGGAGGTCTGCTTTGATACGTCTATATTTCAAATGCCAAGTAAAGTATCTAGCATATTTTGATTTATATATTTATAATAGAAAAAATAACCCCCCTCCAGACCAAATCCTGCTTCTGCCCCTGCATTTGTTACCCAGATGTGGTAATTTAAATGCAGCAATACTCTAATTGTTAGTAGTTTTCGACCACCAACCCCCCATCAAACCTTTAGTAGTTGATGCTCGAACATCATCAAGTACCTTTTAAAACATCGAAGTTACTGTCTTCTTTACATAAATAAGCAGCGACAAATTCCAATCATTCAAGGACCTAACTCCTTGTTACGATTACAAACAAGCTAACCCTAGAATACCACATTTCATCAATTGGAAGAGTTCGTTCGGGTATTAGTTCCATGATAGAAAATTGCAAGGCCATGCCCTTTAAAGGGATTACGATCCTCAGATTATAACCCTATTTAATCCCTAACGTGAAGAGCTATTAACGCATGGACCTGACAGAAATCATACATAGCCTATATATATATATAGTTCACTTCTACGGGATTATAATGCCTAGTAAGAGAATGTACTGTATAATCCCCAAAAAATGAAACTGGACGTGGCCAAACTTGTTCACGAGGTTGTTGCAATATATTTAATGTGATGAAATGGAGTACAAATAATTAAAGAAATTGAAGGAATTATAGTCTTTGCAAGAATGTTTAATAAGCTCTGAATATGTGGGAGTCCAAACTAAATGAGAGACGAGACATTGTCTCATATGGATAAAGCAAAAACTGTAGAGGACTACATATACTAACTAAAATCCCTATTTCCTTGTGATTATTACATGATGTTGAATTCAGTAATTATTTGATTAAATACTCATCAATAGCAATAGTTATCTATCAATGTGAAGAACTTCCTTCATATAACTTTAGGTACACGAGCTGTAAAATTATTTTAAAGATAATAACTATGTAACCAGTTACACCTCAGCCTGTCCAGACAATTAACCAACTAGCATCTAATTAAATATTTCCATAATATATTGGTTAAGCTATAATAGACTGGATTCTCAATTTCACTTACCAGAGTACTGAACCAGTGCTTGGATTCCTCCATTCTTATCAAACATGGCAATCTTTAAAACAGTCCCAAAAGAAGAGAAAACCTACAAAAAGATAACAGAAGATGATCCAAATGACATAAACAATCCTAACAATATATTACACATGCTGCATTATTCATTATTGTCATAAAAATAGCTGTTACCATGTGCAAAACATCCAAGGTGAGTTCATATGGCATGTTCTCAATAGAAGCAAGAAGAACATTGCTTTCAGGCTCCAACCTTTTGCCATCTAGACCCACACTGATCTGCATCAGGAGTAATTGGCTGTCATAAAATAATATAGGAAAGTGTTCAACTTATAACCAATGGCAGTCCAAATTGCATGCTCCACATCAATTACATGTGAAACATTTTTCTTAATTATTTTTTTAAAACACTGCATTCAGTTATAGATTACAAGATTATCTGAGAAGCTTCTCCCTTTTCCTCGTTGGCCGTAGCTCAAGATCATAATTAACAACTCCCTATTAGATAGATACAGTAAGTTGTTTGCCAGCATTTACCTGCCCAGTAACATCTATGGCGGAGGGATTAACGGGAAGGCTAGGATTAGTGTAGTCCCTGAAGCAAAATGGAGTACCATAAACATGATAAACAGTCACATATTATATTTTCCTTGCATGTAAATAACCCTCTGTGCGAGTAAATTGTAGTAGTAAAAAGTACCTGCTGCGATGGCTCTGAAATTTCACACTCAAATCAGTATGTGCAGAATAAGTGATCTTAAGGGAACATGGAGAGAGCTCCGGAATTAGATAGCTGACAGATGTTCACAAACGTAAAAAAACAATATGAGCATTAGAAGTTTAAAGTAGTGTAACTTAAAAGGATGTGACTTATAAAAATGTAAAAATAGAGAATCATGTACTCGTAATGAAACATAAAAATGTGCTGGATAGCACCATTTGATATGTAGTATTAATAGAAAATAAGCACAACTTTATTGCCTGGTGTCTGTCATCTGTTAACTATTATGTATTTATAACCCAGTTCATTAGTCAATTCAAATTAGATTGATGCTATTCTTTCCAATACTACCAAATTAATTAATACTACCTCTCCCACCACGTAATCTTGCAATGGAAGCCCGGAGGTATGAACAAATAATTACTTCTGCAGTCATCTTTTGACACCTCAATTGTTTGACAATATTACGTTGTTACAGAAGAAATACATCAATAAGTAAAAAGAATACTTTTGGTACATTTGGTTTAATTCACAGAGCAATGAGGCCATCATAAGTGGCTACAATTTCTTATATGAAACCAAAGCAACATTAAATTAGACATGAGAAGTAAACAAAATTGAACTGATACGTAAAAGAGTACAAGCAGCCTTATGGTCCAAAAATAACATTACCTAGGAATGCTTCTTCCATCAAGTGCATCCTTCGCAGAGGAAGCAGTTTCTGAATCAGTAAATTGCACAAGTGCCTACATAATTAAAGTGAACGATTATAAAAATGGAAAAGCCAGTGACTAGATCAATTATAATTTGTAGCAGAAGTATAAAACACGCCTGAAATCCAGCTGTCTTCTCAAATGTTGTAATCTTATGCACAAACCCAAAGGCCGAAAATACCTACATAGCAAAAGGAAAAAGTTAAACATCAAAAGCATTCATTTTAAAGCCACGAAGCATACTTAAAGCTTTATTACCTTGATAGTAAATTTAACTAGTGCACACATTACACTATGAAATGCTAACATATACTGCACATGTACAGTGCTAAAATTTGTGTAGAGACTATTCTTATCAGGTCACAGCATATAGCTCTAGATGATTCTTGAGCACCTCATATTTTTACTTGTAAATTGCAATACGTGAACTTCTAAGCAAAGAAAGATCCAAGTGAGCACCAGTGAAGACTGCAGCCCACTTTCCCACACTGAACTTTAAAATATCAATTAATACACAACATATTTAGTACATAAGTTTGTATTTGACTGATATGTAGCTTCATTTTGGTAATCTTGGGTCTAAGTAAGACCCTGTTTGCTTTATGTCTTTTACTTTTTCTCTCCCACATGTACAAGAATCAAGTACAAGTTGAATAATTTACAGATAACATAACTATATTCATTCTTTTCTATACTATAAGTAACCATGTAGGAGGGATCTTGGGTCGTCGTTGGCATATATATAGTATAATAGAATTAGAATTCTACTCTGGCCTATCAAGAGCATGTCCAATGGTTGTGTAAAAATAGGTGGAGCTATTTGCTATGATTTAGCACCAAAAAGTAGTCTTTGGTGCTAAAATAGCATCGTGGCTCCAATGGTTGGTTCTGTATCTTATTCCAAATTTCACCAACTCTCCAATTACCCCCGCTATTTTTTAATACAAAGTACAAACATTAATGTTTCTAACTTTTCAATTTTTGATGAGGTGGGAGGAGGTGTCCATTATAGCTTCATCTATCTCTTGTTCTATATTTAGCAACAAAGTATAGCATTGCGCTAGAATAGCACAAGATATTGAACACCATTAGAGTGATAAATTTTAGTTTTTGCTCTACAATATAAATATATAACAAGATATAGAACACCATTGGACTTACCTAACTATATAATATACTATACTATGTATAATTTATCCAATACTTTCAAAAAAAAATTAACTAAGAGACCGACACTTATATGGTATAAACGATTTTGAGCTCTAACCTTGGCACCTATTAATATTATTATAATATATTATATCTTATAATTATAATTTTTTTGTATAAATCAGTTTATTGTTTTAATAGTTGTATTAATTTTAATTTAAAATATTTGTCGTATTAATTAATTTTCATAATGAAATTGGTATAAATAATTTACTTTGGTTAAAATTGTATATTTGTGAAATTTTGATATAAATAATACATTACTATAAATAACAACAGCTTTTTTCAACTAATGGCATGTGTTATTTTGAACAAAATAACACAAATTCTTAATTTTAATATGTTGCTGGCGGGTTTTGAACCTTGGGCCTTTAGTAGAGTAGTTTGAATATATAATATTACTTAGGCTGTGTTTGGATGGGGGGTTGGGAGGGAGTGGGTTGGGACGAGCTCAAGAGAACCATGTTTGGGAAAGTTTGTCAAAGCAGAGGTTGGGTTTTGTGAGGGTTCATCATGGGTTGAAAGGGGGTTAATTTGCAATACAAAATTGAACTTTTCCAACACCCCAATTTGGGGTGTTGACAGCTTACTTTTTTTATTCATCCTCTCTCTTTCATTCTCTCTCTATTAAAGTTTTTTCATTTTTTTACTTTTTGAATTTTTTTTCATTTTTTAAAAATATTTTAAAATTTAGTTAAAATTTTTAGATAAATTTAAAAACATTCACTAGTTTTTCAATATATAATTTATAATGATAAAAACTAATCTTACTCCAACTCCAAATCAAACATGTCAAAGGTTCAACCGCTACTAACTCCGCACCTACATCCAAATGAGGTAAGTGTTCAACCTAACCCAACCTAGCCTCCAACCCAACCCCTACCTCCTCAACCTCCAATCCAACTCCAATCCAAACAAGGCCTTAGTGTTAGATCCAATGGTTCTTGTTCATTTACTAAAGATCTACATTTTATGGTTGAACCAAACTACAACCAAATTCACCCTATTTTGCTTATTATATTATATAAATATAGTATAGATACGTGGCTTTAAGTGTTTTAATTAGAATGGGTTTGTAAAAGAGTTAGGCCGTTACAATAGTTTCTAAATAAGTTCCTAAAGATGTGATTGTAATTTTTTTTTTGGCCTAAATAGGAAAACTAAGTATTGAACCCCAAATACCAAAAAAAAAGGACCGATTATCAAACTTTTAATATTTCGGCATTAATAATATAGTATTAGAATATTTTTTTTGCATAATAACAATAGATTTTAAGAGTTACTATATATATACATATGTATATGTATCGAAGTAGAAATCATAAGAAATCCATGCATCGGACGTATAATTACTTATTAGTGTATACATTTGATATAATTACTTATTCTATTAATACATATGTCTACTTTTAGTTCAGCTAAACAAAATCACTAGATAAATCATTAAAAAAGTGGTAATATATTTTTCTCAATTTGTTATAAATTAATTAATTTAATATCTTCATGTTTAAATCAAGGAATAATTAGAGTAACCCATCTTTTAAAGATTAATATCTTTCAATTTTGTTGTCCTTGCATTAATAAGCATGTCCCCTGAGTTAGGACTCAAAATTATTATCTATAATAGTAGAAAAGGCAATATGAAAAATATAAGGAGTTGTATAAAAAAGAAATTTCATTCAATTAAAAAACAATCCCAAAAGTTTATCAAGCAAAGAGATAACATGTTTATAATAACCGCAAATGTTAACCAGTGTCACTCTCTCTGCACGGACAGCTTAAACTCATGCAGAAAAAAACATGTCAACGGGAGTATGCATCTCAAAAGCTATCGGTATTGATCAATGACATGACATATAGATTAGTAAACTCATAATAGATTATAAAAGTACAATCCATTCAACATTCATGCAAACCAATGGACAGCAACTTTGGTAATAGTTTGCTATCACACCAAGGTTGTCACGTCGATAGAGATCCAGCTTGTCGACTGTCACAGTCAACAAATTAATAATAATTAATTAAATAATATATAATAATACATATCTTATATATGTGGTTTTCTACAACCAAATTCTAACAACTCATATGTATATCAATCACAAAATATATATGTTAATTAAAAACATATCTTTTTCCCTTTCCATGTACACACATAATACCAGGAATCTGTTTTGCTGTTGGAATGAGGCAGAAAATTCTACATTTACTTCACTGCTGAAATTCCTATTTGATGCATTATATTCTTAATGGTTTAATGTTAGAAGATTCTGCATAAGAACGGCATTTTCTTTGCTATCCCAGAACAGCTTCCTGTATCTCGCAGATCAAAATCCTCCAACTTCTCATGTTTTTAAGCACCAACTGAAGATTAAATTCAACAGAATCATTCTACTTTATAGGGTAGAACATAACCAATAGTTACTATTATAATGGGGGTCAACTAACAAGACTAGCATCATATTCTTCTGCTAAGCTCATGATATAAAATATTTTTGAACCTGAAACGAGAGTAGAAAACCTGAAACAGTATACTTTATGGGTGTGATTATTTTGAGACTTTATCATTTTTATTTGCTAATTATTATTTAATTTAAACCATGATATTTTCCATACAAAATGAATCAACATACTATAGAACATATATAATCTTATATATACATAGGAGTATAGTAGCATCAAATATATATACGGTGTATAATTTATCAGCAACATTAATAAAGGCATTTCTTAACCTCCATTCTAAGTACTGTATCCGATGCGTAATAAAAAAACCAAATGTTCTATCCCTATAAAAAGGAACCAGACATGAAAAGAATGTTCTTTCCAGAAGAACATTCCATTGCACCATCTTCTTCGTTCGACCAAACACTATCCAACAACATTTGCATAATAAAGACAACGACCAACAAGATTGAATCTTAAAACTGCAGTATAAAATATTATGACACAGGTATCATAACAAACCTAGACCTTGCAGGATAAAAAAGAGGAAAATAACGAATCTGAAAGTCTAAGAATGGTAGGGGATGGGAAGATGATGAAGAAAGAGCCAAGTGTTAGGGAAAGGAGAAAAGAGACAAACACACATGCGCTCTTTCTTCCGATGCAATAAGCTGCCATCGAAGATAAATTCCTTCACAAGAACCTGCTCATTTATTTACATTTATGTCAAAAAAAACTTAAACGAGCTGGGTGGTGACAAACTAACCACCAAAAACTTTAGAGCGGATCGTTTATTAAGATTCATACCTCTTGGTAACCATATAGGAAAACACACAACAATTACTTACCACGTGTAAAACCTCAATGCTGACGAGCCGTGCATCATTTCCCTCAATTGTTACCAAAAGTACATTTCCAGCAACATCTGCTGTAGTTTTGTTGTTCACTATTTCTTGCCTGTTGGAATACTGTAGGTAGACGGTTTTCCCTCGTACCTGAGCCGCTTCTGATGATGAGGCAAAATATGATATCATGGCTATAGCTTGATTTAACTCGGCCTATAAAACAAAACAAAAAACATTTACAAGAGTTATCTAACAACAAAATCACAAATATCAATACGATAAACAGGGACTAGGACAGCCAAACGGAATAGAACAAAATTATAACGCCACTTACAAATTCAATAAAAGCTTGATTCCGGTTGGCTCCAACATTACACTTTGTGTTGACAACTTTACCAAATGGTTTACCAAGTTCAATCAGTTCATCCTCCGTGCACTCCCAGGGCAAATTCCTCAGATGAAGGACCTTGGACGGAGGTTGTGTGTAGCGGAACTGTGGTTGACTCGATACAGACGACATAACACTATATTGAAAAAGTACAAAATTTATAAGCCAAGTTAGCAGATAAATGAATAGCTGAATTATAGATGAACCGACACAGACCACATAATACTACACCGAAAAAGCAGATTAATTTATGTACAAATAGATAGATACAAGGAACTGAGGGAAACAGAAAGAGGATTAAGCAGGAAGAATTACCCTGAGGGTACTGACAATGAAGCTTTGCCTCTATTCGGATATTTATTAGGGTTCGGATAATTGAACTTGCTGCATCAACATTTTTGACCCTTTGTGTTGGATGGTTGTACTTGTGGCCTTGTGGGTGGCCGACGTCTTCGATAAAACAATACATATACCAATTAATAAATATTTTTAATTTAAAATATGTTGACTTAATAATTTTAATTTAATTAAATATATTATTTTTATTATTATTTTAATATTTTTTAGGTTTAATGATTTCTTTTAGTACTAAATATTTATATTTAATTACTTAAATAAAAATTAAAAAAGTGAAATAAAAGTTGATACCATTGTTTCATATCCACCTCTCCACCTCTGTACTTAAAACCCTGGGGTTCGAGAAATTGGTATAAAATCCTATTTTTCTGAACCAAAACTGGGGTTGGAGTGACTGAAACCATACATGATTCCAGGATGTGTTGAACCAAACGAACCTTAAAAATATCATTTTATTTTAAAATTACTAATTTAAAACTCGCCCACATATAATTTTTTAAATATAAATTGAATCAAAATTTTCAATATGTGAAATTTATTCATTCAAAATTTATAAATGACATGATTTGATAATAATGATATATATACATATATACATATATATATGATATTTTAATTTAGAGGTATTTAAATTTGAAAAAAATAATATTATTATATATAAATTATAGTATTATTGATATTTATATGCGTGTGTTATGGATAAAAAGCTAAGGTTATTATTTGCTGTATTTATTACTAAGATTCGGGAGCTCAAGACCTTTAATGGCTGCTCTCGTGTATCGTAGCTTAATTCTGCCTTTACGAGATGCCTACGTATCTCTGTGAATTAGAGAATCAAGCCAAAAAACGTAGTTCTGATTTGTGGGGTGAGGCCCCTTATATAGATGTGGGAGTCCTTGAATTGGACTTGGTATAGGAGACTTGGTGGACAAGCCTCTGAATTAGGATAGACTTAGGAGTCCTAGAAAGTAGGAAGCTGATTCCTTATCCTTTTAGGTCCCCTTGAGGCTAATCTATAAGGATTTATATCCTTATCGGGACTCTTCTCAATAGCTGATTTTTCCCTTATTAATTAATTACGAAATTAATTAATAATCAGGGTTTTTGGGCCTTTTTTATTCCACCAGGCCTGATCTGGTCCATCAGGCTTAACCTTTCTGGTCTGAATATTATACATCTTACTATTGGGCCTAGCAGCCCATTAATTATAAAATCAGGACTTATTTATCCCTATCATTTGCCCCCCAACTTTTGGGAAACATTGATTAGGTTTCGCGGAAGTTAAATCTATTCGTTCCCTTATAGGGTTTCGTTTTGCGTAAAGTGTGGAGCGACCTACACATTTACAATGAATCTTCCTTTTATTCAGAAATTATCTTAATTTCCAGGAATTTTTCCCTAATTTTCTGGGATTTTCCCTAATTTTCTGGGATTTTTTCCTAATTTTCTGGGATTTATCCTTAATTTCTGGATTTTTCCCTTAATTTTCTGGGATTTATCCTTAATTTCTGGATTTTTCCCTTAATTTCTGGAATTTATCCTTTATTTCTGAAAATATTAACATTTTTCAGAAAATATTTAAGGAATTTTTCCTATTTTCCTGGATTTTTTCCCTAATTTCTGGGATTTATCCTTTAATTTTCTGGATTTATTCCTTATTTCTGAAAATATTAACATTTTTCAGAAATTATTTAAGGAATTTCCTTATTTTTATGGATTTTTTCCCTAATTTCTGGGATTTATCCTTTAATTTTCTGGATTTATTCCTTATTTCTGAAAATATTAACATTTTTCAGAAATTATTTAAGGAATTTCCTTTTTTTTTGTAATTTTCTAGGATTTTTTCTTCCCTTTTTCTTCCTTTTTTCTTCCTTTTTTCTTCCTTCTTTTTTTTTTTATACAATTTTCGACCAGGAATCCATTCGACCAGGATCCTGGTCGAATTAACCTCCATACTGCCCTGGTCGACAGCCTTTCGAGCAGGAGTATTTCGAGCAGAAGTCCTGGTCGAATTTCGGCCAGGATTTTTTCCCTTTTTTGTTTTTTTTTTTTTTTTTGTCAACTAGAAAGTTTTCGACTAGGATTTTCGTCCCTTTCGGTCAGGATCTCCATTTTTGACCGAATTAACCATCATCTTGTGCCTTGATCGAAGCTTTTTTGAGCAGGATTGATTCGACCAGGAATGTATATTGTCTCCTGGTCGACAGGGTCAAGGAACTAATTCTATTCTGGTATTTTGGTCGAAGGAATATCATTTTCGACCAAGAATTTTGGTCAGAATTCCTTTCTTGACCGAATTAGCTTCTTTTATCAGCCCTAGTCGAGGGAAATTCGAACTCAGAACATTCGACCAGGATTTCTCTGTGCTTTCTGGTCGACAGGGCCAAGAACATATGCATGTATATAAATTTTTGTACACACTTGGATTTAGGCCCCTTATGCTGGGCTAAAACTTGGGCCCATTTTAACTGGGCTTATTCTCTTACTCGGCTTCACAGGCCTTTCAATTGGGCCTCTAATTCTGGGCTTTCAATTTGGGCCAACGTTTTGGGTTCAGGCCAAAAAAAATTTTTTTTATCTTAGTGGGACTTCTTTTCCACCCCTAAAATCATTTGGGCCTCTTTCAACACTTGGGCCCTTAACTGGGCTTTTGTTTTCTAAACCCAAATTCCAAATTACTCTAGGATTGTTTCTGGATTCTTCCAGGATTTTCAAAAAAAACTCAAGTTTTCTTTCTTGAATTTTCCAAGAATTTCCTAATGCTTCCAGAACCTTCTTTTTTTTGGGCCTGAATGGGCTTTTCTAGGCCCAATTTCCTCCTTTTCCTCCTATATAAAGGTGGGGGGGAGTGTGCTCTCACTCACACTCTTCACCCTTTACTTCATTCATTTCTAAAACTCTCCAATCTTTCTCCTCTTTCAACTTTCCTCCCTTAGCTTCCAGCCTTCTTTTCCAGTCTTTACTAAATGGCTGACAAGAGTTCCGAGAGGGCGGCCAAGATAGCCTCGGCTTCAAAACGAGGTAAGGATATCGAGATCCGCTCTTCATATATGTCTTTAATTGATATGATTAACACTAGGGGGGATGAATATCCCTCCACTGCATATCTCGACTCTTTTAATCATTGTAATACTTGGCACAACATAGATTTCAATAAACTAAATGCTCGCTATAACGTCCTTCCTCCTCTTAGATTAGTTCCAGTCTCTGGTGGTGACCGTACTTGCCACTGGAGACCCGACACTCTCTTCATTTACACAGATGCCCTTAATGCTGGGCTTAGGTTTCCTTTTCACCCTTTTATTCCTCATCTTTTGGCTGATTTACAAATCAACCCGTGTCAGCTTCCTCCAAACGCCTGGAGGAACATTCTATGTTTTATGGTCTGCTGTCTTAGGGAGGGCTTTCCTCTTTCTGTAGCTGTTTTTAGGAAGGTCTTTCAGTGTTATAATAGTTCTTCCAGTATCTGTGGCTGGGTCTATGTCAAGCAAAGGCCCAAAAGCAAACATATCTTTAACAACGCCTCTATTCCTGATAATAATCAAAATTGGAGGAATAGTTTCGTTGGGTTACGTTGGGAGAATGGTGACTGGGGCACACTTTTTCGATCTTCCTTCGGGAAGGTCAGTGATGGTAGCCTCAAATCCATTCACATAACTCCTGAAGAAACTATTATCTATAATGGGCTTACTCAGGATGATGGCACTACCACCAGCTGGACTCTCTTAGAGGAGTTTTCCCTGATTCACGTGGGACTATCCTCTGTTTCTCAACAGGATATTTTTCTTCCCTTCTTTAATTTATTTTATTTCATGCATTATTAACATCACTCATTTTGTCTTTTGCTTTGTTTCGCAGCTGCCAAAGAGATTAACGAGGACAATGTTCCTCTGGTTGAAGAGACTGCTAGGATGAAGAAAGCTCGGCTCGCAGGCCTTGACACCCGGGGAAAGGCGACAGAGCCTATCTTCTTGAGAAAGCAGAAAGAGCCTATGGGGGAGGCTTCAACTGAAGGAGTTGGGGGCCATAGTGCTCCTATCACTGCTGCTGCCCCTACTGCTACTGCCACAGGCGCCTTCCAGCCTCTCTGGGGATTCCGCCGAGGGGACACCGTGGTTGGTTCCACGAAACATGCTTGGGATTGGTCCTACCATAGCGTGACTCCAAAGGACTTTACTGATGTGGTGGCCACCCCTGACCTTGAGAGGATTAAGCTCATGGGAGCCCAATCTCTGGCTTCGGTATGTCTTCTCTCTTTTAAATTTATCTTTCATTCTTGTAGCATTTTCTTGCCTTATACTTCGTTGATTGCTTTGTTTCAGTCTAACGCCTATTTTCAAGGCGCCGTGAGGCAAGCCGAGTCATGGAAGCGGGCTTCTGATAAGGCCGACAATGCCCTCAGGAGGCAACAGAAGAAGTATGCTACCCTGGAGAAGAAGCTCAAGCGCAAGGAACAAGAACTCGGAGAGTCCAACGCCGAGCTAGTGGTACTTCGGGCGGAGAAGGATAAAGCTATAGACAACTATCTGGACTCGGAGGAGTTTGCCCAATCCATGAGGATTAGGGATGATTCAGTCTTTCCCGGGTTTTTTAGGACTGGTTGGGACACGGCCCTTGGGACCGTGAACGAGGCTTGTCCTGATATTAACCCGACGGACTATGTCTGCCCTGATGACGAGGCTTTGCTACAGAGGTTTCGTACCCGAGTAGTTGTCTCGGATCATGTTTCTCAGGATCCACTCCTTCCCCCTCCCGAGTCTTCTTCCAGACCAGCTGAGGACGATAGCTCTTCCTCCTCCTCCGAGACGACAGAGACATCCAGCGAGAGCGGAGAGGACGATGATATGGATGCCGAGGGTACTTCAGCTCCTTAGAGCTTTTTCAGCCCTGCGTGGCTTGTTTTTTTATCCTATTTTCGAGACTTTATTTATCGAATTTTTGTAATATCTATCAGATCTATTTCATTTATCACCTTCTATGCTTGCATCCATGCATTTGATTTTTATTTGTTAGGCCACAAACATACTTTGAAGAACTCATGAATTTTGTAAAATTATCTGGGATTCGTCCCTTACATAAGTAATAATAAACTTCGTAATAAAACTAAAACATATAAATCCTAAGCAAGCAAAGCTTCAAGGTGCTTTTCAACCTACTCGCCATCCTGACGAGTGAGAATCGTATCTGGCTGCCCTACACATAGTAAACCTTCAGGTTTT
The DNA here is from genome assembly GCF_009905375.1 of Apium graveolens. Classification (NCBI taxonomy): domain Eukaryota; kingdom Viridiplantae; phylum Streptophyta; class Magnoliopsida; order Apiales; family Apiaceae; genus Apium; species Apium graveolens. The sequence continues at coordinate 82,284 of NW_027418999.1, forward strand.
GTGCATGCCAAGTTCTCGGGACTTCAAATCCATTCATAGTCTCTAGCTTGTAGGTTCCTCTACCTTGAACACTCTTGACTCTGTACGGCCCTTCCCAATTCGGGGCAAGCTTCCCTTTTTGTCCTACACCAGATGCTTCTATCTTCCTCAAGACTAGATCGCCTTATTTAAAAAACCTTTCTTTAACCCTTAGGTTGTAGTAGAATGAAGCATTTTTCTGATATTCTACTATCTTTGCATGTGCCTTATCTCGCACTTCATCGATCAGATCCAGGGCTAACCTCTGCCCTTCCTCATTTTCTTCTGCGTTGAAAGCCTGAATCCTTGGAGAGGAATGTGATATCTCCACGGGAACTACTGCTTCTGCCCCATATGCCAACATGAAAGGAGTTACTCCTGTCGTGACTCTACAGGTAGTCCTATAGGCCCATAATATGGGAAGTATCTCATCCACCCAATTATTTCTTGACTTCTCGATCCTCTTCTTTAGTCCATCCAGGATTATCCGATTTGCTACCTCTGCTTGCCCATTGGCTTGCGGGTGAGCCACAGAGGTGAATCGTAATTCAATTTCATTTTCTTTACAATACTTCTTGAATTCCTCATTGTTGAATTGTGCTCCATTGTCAGTGACGAGGATATGGGGAATTCCATATCGGCACATAATGTTTTCCCACAGGAATTGTGCAACCTGCTTAGTAGTGATTTTGACCAAGGGTTTGGCTTCGATCCACTTGGTGAAATAATCAATGGCTACAATCAGAAATTTCCTTTGTGCCATGGCCATAGGAAAAGGCCCTAGAATATCCATCCCCCACATGGCAAAGGGAATAGGCGAGTTGATAGAGGTCAACATCTCGGGGGGTTGTCTAACAACTGGTGCATGCTTTTGACAGCGATCACACTTCTTCACATATTCTTTGGCATCAGCCATCATTTCTGGCCAATAGAAGCCTAAACGGGTTATCTTATGAGCCAAGGCCCTGCCCCCCAAGTGCTGCCCACAAATACCTTCATGTACTTCCTCAAGAGCCAAGCGTGCCTCGTCGGGCCTAAGACACCTCAAGTAAGGAACGACGAAAGATCTCTTATACAGAATTCCATCTATCAAGGAGTACCTTAGTGCTCGAACAGTTAACTTCTGTGCCTCAGTTATATCACTTGGCAACCAACCGGTCTGAATGTGAGCCTTGATGGGATCAATCCATGACGTCCCCAAGCCTATGGGAGCCACAAGCTTAACATCTATGCTCCGTGTCTTCAAAACACGGAAGTACACACTTCCTGAACTTTCTTCAATCTCAGACGAAGCGAACTTTGATAGTGCATCTGCTTTAGCATTTTCTTCCCTTGGAATGTGTTCAACATGACATTCATTAAATTGGGTCATCACAGCCCTTACTAGGCGAACATACTTAGCCATCGTATCATCCCTTGCCTCAAATTCTCCCTTTACCTGGGATATGATCAGCTTCGAGTCTCCACGGACCTTTAAGTTTTTGACTCTAAGTGTCCCAGCTAGACCAAGGCCAGCAATCAGGGCTTCATACTCTGCTTCATTGTTTGTGGTTGGGAAGTCTAGCTTCATAGCATACTCAATTAGGAATCCATCAGGGCTTTGCAAAACCAACCCTGCTCCACTGGAATTTGTTTTTGATGCTCCATCAAAATAGAGAACCCAATATTCTTTCTCCTTGTCCCCATTGTCGACTCCCTTGTCTTGAGGTATGGTATCTTCCTGCCCCCCGACTTCTTGGTTGGGTATGGTACATTCCACCACGAAGTCAGCTAGTGCCTGGGCTTTTATGGCCGTACGTGGCTTATACTTGAGATCGAACTCTCCTTACTTTATTGCCCACTTAATCAGTCTCCCACTTGCCTTAGGACTGTGAAGATGTTTCTCAACGGCTGATTTGTTAGCACTTCAATCTGGTGAGCTTGAAAATAAGGACGCAGCTTTCTTGAAGCCATTACCAAGGCTAAAGCGAATTTCTCAATAGTTGAATAATTCAACTCTGCACCATGCAAGATTTTGCTGACATAGTATACGGGTTTCTTGGACTTTCAGTTCCTCCTTAACCAACACCGCGCTCAAGGCGCTTTCTGAAACAGCCAAGTACAAGAATAAAACTTCACTCAGAACTGGCTTGTCCAACAACGGGGCCTGGCCCATATACTTCTTTAACTCTTCAAATGCCTTCTGATTTTCCTCACTCCATACAAAGTCTTTAATGTTCTTTAATGTCTTGAAGAATGAGAAACACTTGTCTCCTGACTTGGAGATGAATCGTCCTAGCGCCGCAACCCTTCCTGTGAGCTTCTGTACATCCTTGACAGTTTTTGGTGGTTCCATATCCAGGATTGCCTTTATTTTATCGGGGTTGGCCTCAATTCCCCTCTTTGAGACCATCAATCCCAAGAATTTTCCCGATCCTACTCCGAAAGCACACTTCGTTGGATTCAACATCATCTTGTGGTACCTTAGGACCTCAAAAGCTTCCCTCAAATGGGTTATATGATCAGTCTTTACTAGAGTCTTGACTAGCATGTCATCAACATAGACTTCCATAGTCTTCCCAATAAGATCCTTAAAAATTTTATTCACCAACCTCTGATAGGTGGCTCCTGCATTCTTGAGACCAAACGCCATAACAAGATAACAATAAACACCAAAGTCAGTGATAAATGATACCTTTGGAATGTCATTCTTATGCATTTTGATCTGATTGTATCCGCTAAATCCATCCATGAAACTCAGCATCTCATGTCCAGCAGTGGCATCAATCAAAGTATCAATTCTAGGTAGCGGGAAACAGTCTTTGGGGCATGCATCATTCAGATCAGTGAAGTCTATACACATCCTCCACTTTCCATTAGCCTTCTTCACCATTACAGGGTTTGCTAACCACTCCGGAAATTGAATCTCCTCAATGAAACCAGCCTCTAAGAGCTTTTCTACTTCCTGTTTTATAGCCTCCTGTCTTTCCGGGGCAAAATTTCTTTTCTTTTGTTTCACTGTCTTCCGGCTTGGATCCACGTTTAGCTTGTGAGTAATTAACTCCGGGTCTATACCTGGCATATCAGCTGCTGACCATGCAAACACATCACTATTTTCTTGTAAAAATTTCACTAACTTCCCTCTAAGAGGCTCCTCTAATGTGGCTCCAATGAAAGTCATCCTCTCAAGATTCTCGGGGTCTAAAGGAACCGAAACCAATTCTTCTGCTGGCCTTCCTCTATTCTCATCATTTTCTCGAACATCCATATCTTCAATAGGAAGAACCTGCCCCCCCCGACTCCATCTGCCCTCAAAGAGGCCACATAGCAGCTTCTAGCCATTTTTTGATCTCCTCTCTCTTCTCCAATCCCGTTTCGGGTGGGAAACTTCATGACTGAATGGTAGGAAGAGGGGACTGCCTTAAAGGCATGTATCCGTGTTCTCCCCATGATAGCATTATAAGTTGAACTAGCCTTTACCACCACGAAATCCAGCATCTGCGTTGCTTGCCTTGGTTCCGTACCTATGGTGGTTGGCAATTTGATTATCCCTTCCACAGGACATTCTACTCCAGCAAATCCATATATCGGCATGTCGGTTGGTGTCAACTGGGAGTCGTTATACCCCATTCTTAGAAAGGTATCGTGGAGCAAGATATCCACAGAAGCACCATTATCCACAAGGACCCTCTTAACCGGGCTATTTCCTATTATCGGTGTTATGACCAGCGGGTCGTCATGGGGAAACTTCACACCCTCTAGGTCGGAATCATCAAAAGCCAATGTTACTTCTGTCCTGGCCCTCTTCGGGGCTTCTCCAACAATATGCATAACCTCCCTAGTATATGCCTTTCTGGAATTTTTGGACAATCCAACAGCAGTTGGACCTCCAAAGATCGTGTTTATCACTGGCCCTCGAGGGCGTCGCGGTCCTCCAAAAATTGCATTTATAACCGGCCCTCTAGGTTGGGGATTCCGCCCCTGATCATCTTGGTCTCTCCTACGATCTTCAAAGTTCTTCCTTCCATTATTATTTCTGTCCCCTCCATCTCCAGTATACTTGTTCAATCTTCCTTTTCGAATCAAAAACTCAATTTCATCTTTCAATTGCCTACACTCATCGGTGTCATGGCCAACATCTTTGTGAAACCTGCAATACTTGCCCTTATCTAGCTTGGCGGGATCAGCCTTCAAGGGCTTAGGCCAGCGAATATCTCTGTCTTTCTCAATCTCCATCAAAATCTGACTTCTGGGAGCATTCAGCTTAGCGTATTCAGTGAACTTTTGCCCAGGTCCTCCCTTCTTGGGGGTTGAATCAGGGTTTTGTTCGGTTCTAGGATATTTGTCCTTAGCGATATACTCCAAATCAGTTTTTCGTTTCTTGCCTCCAGTGGGCTCATTACTTACTACGGTCTTCCTCATGCTTTCTTCAACCTTGATATACTTCCCTGCCCTCTCTTGGAGTTGCAACATGTTTTCTGGGGGACGTTTGGCCAAGGACATCTTGAAAAACTCATCCCTAGTTCCTTGTTGCAGTGCTATCATGGCTACCTTATCATCAAGGTCTGGGACTTTTAAAGCCTCCTTTGTAAAACGATTCAGGTAATCTCTCAAGGATTCCTTAGCTCCCTGCACAAGACTCATAAGAGATGCTGAACTTTTCTCATGGACTCTTCCACTGATGAATTGCTTAATAAAAGCCTGACTTAATTCTCTGAACGATCCAATAGAATTCGGGGGTAGGCGACTGTACCATCTTTGAGCCATACCCGACAGGGTCTGAGGGAAGGCCCGACATTTTATAGCATCATTCACGGGTTGCAGCAGCAGTGCATTAGAGAATGTCCTAACATGATTAGCGGGGTCTCCCGTGCCATCATAGGCTTTGATAGTGGGCATCTTGAATTTCCTTGAGATATGGGCATTCATTATCTCTTCTGTGAAGGGTGGAGTTGGATCGTCAGGATCTCCAAGGGGAAGGAGATTGCTTGGATCAGTTCTTGGGACAGCAGCCCTTCTTCTTACCGGACCATCCAGGTCTATGATAGGAGGAGGATTTTTCCCCCTAGGAGGTATGTGGGGTCTGGTGGCCTGGTGAGCCTCCAAATCACGCCTCAGCCTTTGGATTTCAGCCTCATGAGCCCTGATCCTTTCCTGCACTACTTGGGGATTCGCCCCTGGGGTGCTTTGGGGGCGTTGCCTTCCATCGGCCATTGACTCTTTTCCAGGACGCCTCCTTCTCGGGGCCACTTCATCATCCGAAGATTCGGAGTCTCTCTCAGTGTATGGACCAGAAAATTCCCGATCCTCAGGGATAGGACCCAAACCTCGTATATAGGGGGCGACCGCCCTCGTGCTTCGCTTCGCCCAGCATATCCGCTTCCTCCAACCTCAGGGTGAAGGGGCATCCCATAAGGGGGGTTAGTAGTAACAATAGTTGAATATTCATACCCGACGGGTCGAGAATTCACAGGTATATGTATTTGTTGAACTTGAGGATTCGTACCTTGAATCGGGGGAGTTGTCCCTTGTAGCTGGGGTTGAGTTGCCCCTGTCTGGGCTTCCTCCTGAGTAGATGCATAAGTTGAATGGGGAGGAACCTCCACGGTTGATGAAATCACCTGGGTTGTCTCTGATGGTGTTCCTTCCTCTATAGCTCCAATTGTTCTCCGTGTTCTCGCCATGGTTGTTGTTGTCTTCCCACAGACGGCGCCAAATGTTATGGATAAAAAGCTAAGGTTATTATTTGCTGTATTTATTACTAAGATTCGGGAGCTCAAGGCTTTTAATGGCTGCTCTCGTGTATCGTAGCTTAATTCTGCCTTTACGAGATGCCTACGTATCTCTGTGAATTAGAGAATCAAGCCAAAAAACGTAGTTCTGATTTGTGGGGTGAGGCCCCTTATATAGATGTGGGAGTCCTTGAATTGGACTTGGTATAGGAGACTTGGTGGACAAGCCTCTGAATTAGGATAGACTTAGGAGTCCTAGGAAGTAGGAAGCTGATTCCTTATCCTTTTAGGTCCCCTTGAGGCTAATCTATAAGGATTTATATCCTTATCGGGACTCTTCTCAATAGTTGATTTTTCCCTTATTAATTAATTACGAAATTAATTAATAATCAGGGCTTTTGGGCCTTTTTTATTCCACCAGGCCTGATCTGGTCCATCAGGCTTAACCTTTCTGGTATGAATATTATACATCTTACTATTGGGCCTAGCAGCCATTAATTATAAAATCAGGACTTATTTATCCCTATCAGCGTGTTTATGAAAGATAATTATTTTTTAATTTGAATGATAAATTTTAGCACAGGTCAATAATGTATGAATCATCTTTAATTTGATTTATCCAAAAACCCTTATGCGGATCAAATCCAACTATAATTATATTTATTTTGATTTTAATTTTGTTTAAAGTTGGATCAATATTACATTTATTTTTTATTCAGATAAATATTATAATTTATTTTAACTAGTCGAATTATATTTTAATTCTATTTACTGGGGATCAATTCTATAAATTTTTAGCCCGCGTGAATAATATATATTATTTTACTGTATTTTACTGTCTCTCTGTTTGGATATAAAAAACCCACACCCTGTGGGTTCGAGAAATATGTAAAAAATTCTATTTTTCTGAACCTAACGCGGGTTGGAGTGGCTGAAATCATACCTGATTCCGGAATGTGTCGAACCAAACGACCCTTAAAAGTATTATTTTAATTTTAAAATTACTAATTTAGAACCCGCCTACATATTTATTACTACTCCATCTGTCCAATTGAATTCTATACATCATTTTTTGGCACGTTTTTAATATTCGTTTAAAGTATAATTCCACAATATTTTTTAAAATTTATTTTTTTGAATAAACGTTTTATGTTTAAACTTTTATTCAAAAAATTGAAAAAAATATTATAAAACTATATTTTATAGAAGGCTCGAAATACGTGCAAATAGTACACGTATACATCCCGTTGGGACGAAGGGAGTATTATATAAAAAACAAAATATTAAAATTTTTGGTACAGTACCAATTTTTTGATACACGCTAATTTTACCGAATTACCCTTACTTAATTATATTAAAGACCACTTTATGTATTACTCCCTCCGTGCCGACCAATTTTTTACGTTTGGTTTGGGCACGGAGATTAAAAAATATGCATAAAGTAGTAAAAAAGAGAAAGAAAAGTGAGTGAAGTGGTGGAACCCATTGATTTTTAATATATAAAAGGGAGATAGTGGAGTAAAAGTAATGTGAAAAGAGAGAAAAAGTGGGAAAGTGGTGGGACCCATTAACTATTTTAGGTAAGTTTTAAAATGTAAAGAATTGGATGAGACATCTCAAAAAAGAAAGCTTAAAGAAATGGTTGGGACATATCGAGTATTGTTTATGTTAAACTAGTTTGATTTTAAATAAAATTTTTTTAATATAACACGTTTATCTTAAAAAAATCCGTTGAAAATTAACAGTGTTTGTAAAAAGAAGATGTCTTAATTTATTGGTTGTATACTTTCGCTGTCGGTTGTGTAGTAAGAAAAACCCCCAACTTGAAAACATAAACTGATCGGCTGATCGCAGTTGTAGGCCCACAAGTTTAAATAATTAAATAATTTATACTATTCATTTTAACATTATTTATCCATTTTAAACAAAATTATACTATTAAATCAGCTTAAGAAAATTAAATATAGTTAGCTAAATTTGCACCATTGATCTAAAAATTAATAATAAAAATACCGATATGATTTAAAAAATTATACAATTGAACTGGGCTAAAAAAATTAGAATTAAAAGATAATTCATTAATCGATATAATGATATTAGATAAAAATAAAACAATATTCAATCGGGACTAAAATATAATTAAAAATAAAATAAATATAATTACTTGAATTTTGGTTAACATAAAAGGTTTATATAATTATGAGATCTTCTATGTCTATATAATAAATATATCTAACTATAATCTATCCATACTATTATATTAAATACGAAATAATTAAAATTTGGTTGGTAGTCGGTCTGGTCACCGTAATTATAGTAATATTTAAAATAAAACACTCTTATAAATAGATTATTATTCACAATATAATTATATAAATACAAATAAAATTGTAATATGTATAATGATTTTGATTTAAACAAAACAATATATAATATTAAATAAAATTATACTGTTGATCCTATCCTAAATAAAAAATAAAAATAAATTGCGTACAATTAGTTGGATTTGCTGGCTCGGATTAAAATAAATAATAAAAATTGATAAAAATTTGAAATCAAATTTGTTTTGTCGATATAATGTCATCAGACCAAAATAAAAAAATAAATGAGCTAAAATAAAAAATAAATTAAAGGTAAATTCGTTTAACAAATATAATGGAATCGGACTAAAATAAAATTATACATATTATCAATTCGATCTAAAACATAATAATATTTATTCTGGGCTAAAATGAAATTAAACAAAAAATTAAATATAATTAGCTGGATTTGGTTGACATATCGGTTTTTGAGACTAAAATCAAGATTTGATATCGTTTCCCGAAGAGTGTCTGTCACACATTTTAATATGAACACAAAATATAGTTCTATAACTTTTTTTAAAAAGTTTATTTTTTTTGTAAAAGTTTAAACATCCTATTTCTATTCAGAAAAGGAAAATTTTAAAAAAAGTTATAAAATTATATTTTCTATTCATCTTAAAATGTGTGTCAAACACCCTCTTAGAAATGATAACAAATGGGTGAGACGAGGGAGTAATAAATACTACCAATCTAACTAAAAATATTTTATCAAACCGGGCTACAACATAATATGTTGGTCGATATAATGTCATCAGAATAAAATAAAATATGTTATTTATTCGGCTTAAAACAAAATAATAGTTAATCAGAGCTAAAATAAAATTAGAAATAAACTAAATGTAATTAGATGGTTGATATAACTGTTAGGAATATGTGTATTAGTTTGATGATAAGTTCAGCAAAAACACTTAAGTAGAAATCTAGTGTTTGTAGCCTCAACGGATAAGACCATCTTGGCTATCCGTTGAAGGAGTAGCCTTACTTAGCAATAAGTTTGGTATTGTAGCACATCTCACTCTCTGGTTTCAAGCTGTAATTCTTAGATGTTGTTAGGAGATAATCAGTCATGTTGACTACTAATGGATGTACAAGTAGGATGGCTAATTGTAAATATTTCATGCCTTGTAATTTTGTATAAGTGAAGAAGTGTCAACGGATATTGAAGACCCTCAACGGATAAGAAACTAAGCTTCAACGGATGTCTCTAACGCTTCAACGGATAAGTGCTTCAACGGATAAAGCTTCAACTGCTAGAGCATCAACGGATAAAGCCATCAACGGATGAAAGCTTCAACGGATGCACTGCTAGAGCATCAACGGATAAAGCCATCAATGGATGAAAGCTTCAACGGATGCTCAGTCTCATAGCAGTTGATAGTGACAGTTAACAAAGCTGACAGAGGCACATGGATTGACAGAGATGTGGTAGCCTATTTCAGGAACAGCAGAAAAAGCAGTCATTTTTAGTCTGGTTCATAATGGAAAGTCAACAGATAATTCCATATTACACTGGATAAAAATGGAACAGAAACAAGTGGAGAACTATTGTCTTATTGTACTTTATCTTTGTCTTCACTTGTAAACTTGGTGTTATATAAACCAAGTAGTAGCTAGTAATTAGATATGAATTTTCCCTGAGCTGTTTAGAAATATCAAGAGAGAAAATCATCTAGTTTGTACTAGGAAGCAGCTGTGATTTAATTTTGAATCACAGATTTTCTGAAATAACACATCTCTGGTGGAACAACAAATCCACCAGAAAAGTTTTTAAGTTCTTTGTGTTCATTACATTTGTGTTTGAATATATATCTGTCTGCATCAGCTCCAAGCAATTCACACACATTTGATCACTCAAACACTTAGTCTTACAAACTGCTCAAAACTTGAAAAAGTTTTGAGATTTACATTCAACCCCCCTTCTGTAAATCTCATTGTTAGTCCACTGGGAATAACAATTGGTATCAGAGCAAGCTCTTAACATACAAAGAATTTAAAGATCTATTCTGCTAACAACATGAGTAAGAAGGATATTGGTGTAAAGATTCCAATCCTGGAAAGAGATAACTATCATCACTGGAAGGTGAAGATGCATTTACATCATCTCTCTCAAGATGAAAGCTACATCAACTGCATTGAGAATGGTCCTCACATCCCACACAAGGTGGCCACAGCTGCTACTGCTATAGTTGCTGTTGGACAGTCTATTCCCAAGCCAAAGGCAGAATGGACTGTTGAAGATATTGAAGAAGTCCACAAGGACAAGAAAGCCATGAACATTTTGTTTAATGGCCTGGATCAAGATATGTTTGACAATGTCATCAATAGCCAAACTGCTAAGGAAATTTGGGATACTGTGCAGCTTATCTGTGATGGCACTGGGCAAGTTAGAGAAAACAAAATGCAGCTTCTCATTCAACAATATGAATATTTTCATTTTGAAGAAGGAGAATCATTGAATAATACATTCAACAGATTTCAGAAACTATTGAATGGATTAAAGCTGTATGGGAGAGTGTACCAAGTCAAGGACTCCAATTTAAATTTTCTAAGGTCTCTACCAAAGGAATGGAAGCCTATGACTGTTTCTCTAAGAAATTCTCAAGATTATAAGGACTTCACACTTGAAAGGTTATATGGAATTTTGAAGACTTATGAACTTGAGATGGAGCAAGATGAGCTGTTGGAAAAGGGAAAGAGAAAAGGAGGATCAGTTGCACTTGTAGCTGACAGTGAAAAAGTTGAAGCCAGAAATGAGGAAAAGACAATGCCAAGTCTCAAAATTGGCACAAGCAAATCAGAATCAAGCAAGGGTAAAAAGCAAGTTGCTGAGGATGAAGACAATTCCAGTCAGGATGAATCTGATGATATTGATGAACATCTGGCCTTTCTGTCCAGGAGGTTTGCAAAGATGAAGTTCAGGAAAAACACAAAGTTCACTAAGCCAAACAAAAACATGGTGGACAAATCAAAGTTCAAATGTTACAACTGTGGCATTAGTGGTCACTTTGCAAGTGAGTGTAGGAAGCCAAATTCTGAGAAAAAGAAATTTGAGCAAGTTGATTACAAAAGGAAGTATTTTGATTTGCTCAAACAAAAGGAAAGAGCTTTTCTCACTCAAGATGATTGGGCAGCAGATGGGGTAAATGAAGATGATGATGTGGAATATGTCAACCTAGCCCTGATGGCTAATTCTGATGAAAATGAAACTAGTTCATCAAGCAACCAGATAATTACTACTGATCTCTCTCAGCTTTCTAAACATGAATGCAATGAAGCCATAAATGATATGTCCAATGAATTATGTCATTTGCGTGTTTCTCTTAAATCACTAGCTAAAGAAAATACTAGGATCAAAAAAAATAATGCGTTTTTAAGTGATAGGAATGTTGTGTTAGAGAGTCAGGTAATTGAGCTTGAGAAGATTAAACTTAAATGCTTGACTGCCGAGAGTGAACTAGAAGAAGCTGTTAAGAAAGTAGAAATTCTTTCTAAACAGTTAGAAAGTGAGCAAGAGGTAATCAAGGCCTGGAAAACATCTAGGGATGTTAGTGTTCAAATTGCCAAGGTTCAGGGAATTGAATCATTCTGTGAGAATGCCTGGAAGAAAAACAAAAAGAAGTTAGAATTAATTGATGGATTGTCAACGGATGTGGAATCAACGGATGATGAAAGTTATCCGTTGAAGGAAGAAAAGGAGCATCTGTTGAAGGCTCATCAATTAAAACAGGCAAATTCTTTTAAAAATAAAAAGAATGATTCAACTCTCAAGAACTTTGTCAAAGAAGGAGCTAGCACATCCAGAGATGTCAGTAAGGTGAATATAGGACACATGACTTTAGATCAGTTGAAAGATAGGCTTAAGTTGGTTGAGGATAAGAAGGAAACTAAAAGAAAATCTAAAAGAAATGGGAAGGTAGGGATTAATAAACATAACAATTACTCACCTGATAGGTATGCTCCTAGAAAAAGCTGTGTACATTGTAAAAATGTTAATCACCTATCTGTTAATTGCAAATCTGTTAAAAATGCTCCCATGCCTTCAAATCCCTCCATGCCTAACATGTCTATGTCACCTCTGCATGCTATGCCTGTTATGTCTCACCAGAATCTCCATGCACATTTTGCAAACATGCCATACATTAACAATCCTTACTTTACTGCATTTAGTATGCCTCAAATGCCATACAATATGCCTATGTGGAATAACATGTTTGCACAACCTATGCCTTATCAAATTCAATCAAATGTGTTAAATGATTCTGTGACTAACCCTACACTTCAACCAACCACATCTGAGACCAAGGTTGACCCAAAGTTACCTAAGTCAAAAGATGCAAGAGGAATGAAGTCTAGGAAAAAGACTAACAAGGCTGGACCCAAGGAAACTTGGGTACCAAAATCAACTTGATTGATTTTGTTGTGTGCAGGGACAAAGAAGGAATCTATGGTACTTGGACAGTGGTTGTTCAAGACACATGACAGGAGATTTCACCCTGCTCACAGAATTTAAGGAGAGAGCTTGGCCCTAGCATAACCTTTGGAGATGACAGCAAAGGATTCACTATGGGATATGGCTTGATTTCAAAAGAAAATGTCATCATTGATGAAGTTGCATTGGTTGATGGTCTCAAACACAATTTATTGAGCATCAGTCAACTATGTGACAGAGGGAATACTGTTTCCTTCAATTCTGAAGCCTGTATTGTCACAAGTAAAAAGGACAATAAAGTGGTTCTAACTGGAGTTAGAAAAGGAAATGTGTACTTAGCTGATTTCAACTCTACAGATGCAGAATCCATTACTTGTCTTCTCAGCAAAGCAAGTCCAGTTGAAAGTTGGCTATGGCACAAGAAGCTGTCCCATTTGAATTTCAAGACAATGAATGATCTAGTCAAAAAGGACTTAGTTAGAGGAATGCCTCTAGTGGAATTCACAAGGGATGGACTGTGTGATGCTTGTCAGAAAGGAAAGCAAAAGAAAGTATCATTCAGTAAGAAGCTTGAATCTGCAATTGATGAACCACTGCAACTTCTATACATGGATCTTTTTGGACCAGTCAATGTATTGTCAATTTCAAGTAAAAGATACTGCCTAGTGATTGTAGATGATTTCTCAAAGTTTTCATGGGTTTATTTTCTTGGATCAAAGGATGAAGCTAGTGAAATCATCATCAATCATATCAAGCAAGTCAACAATCATCCTGATTTCAAAGTAAGGAATATTAGTG
>NW_027419000.1:0-40687 GCF_009905375.1 Apium graveolens
GATGTTGCTCTCTGAGCTTTCTCAATTGCTTCTACTTTTTCAGAAATAGGTCTGATAAACCTCTTTTTGTCAAGCTTGGTCTCCATATCTAGCTTTTCAGCTTTTTCAAGAAGCTTATCAACTTTTTCTTGAGTTTGTGAGTGTAGACCTTGAAGATTCTTTGTAGATAGAGTAGTGATCTTGAGCTGTGTCTTGATATCAGAACTTATCACAAGCTCATCAGCTTTAGCAATGTGCTTTGTCAGAACATTAGAGCTTGGAATGAAATTAGAATCATTCCACTTCTTGGTCCACTCTACTCCACTATGAATTTCATCGCAAGGTACATGAGCATCCTGTTCAACAAATTTCTTGACCAATGCTTCCTTTCCAGGTACAGGAGCTGGAGTATGTACTGAGACACTATCTCCAGAGCTTGATGATGACTCAGTATCCTCTAATAACACAACGGTGTGTGAGGCTATAGGAGTTTCTTATTTATCTTCATCTAAATTTTGATCTTCAGGTTCTTGATCCAGAATTGGTGTAGATGGTATCTTAGCATCAGCATTTAAGATTGGAGAATGAGTTGGAGATGTCTGAGCTACTGTAGGAGCTTCTAAATACAGAATAGTAGGAGTGTGCAGCCTGTTGATGTCAATTTCAGGACTTAAGCCTGAATCTTCAACTGTAATATGTTCATGAAGAGGAGAGACTGGAGGTGTAACCACTATATCCTGAACAGTGTCTTTGTCTTTAGCTGGAGGTGGCAGAGATTCAATGATAATTGGCTCTTTTGAGATCAGAGATTCCCGATCTCCTTCCTCAGCTTCTTCAGTATCTTCTGATGGAGGCGTAGCCAAATACCTTGTATTAGGACATCAGACTTTGTCAGACTTTGCTCATCAGAACATGATATCAGATTTTGAGTTTCAGTACTTGTTATCAGATTTTGAGTTTGAGCAGCTTCAGAACTTGTCTTCTTTTGAGTAGAAGATTTTCTTGCATCAGTAATTAGTTTCCTTGAAGAAACCTTACTGCTCTGCTCTTTTCCTTGAACTTGACCTCTACCCTTGTTAGGGTCTCCCTGGTCATCAGCTTCATCATCTTTCTTCTTCAGTAATTAATCATTTGAGCATTTGGACTTAACTATCTTCTCCCCCTTTTTGGCATCATCTGATAATAGGAGTGAGAGAAGAAGTTCTTGAAGATTGAATATCATTCAATTGAGCCTGTTGAGAAGCTTGACTAGCCAGGACCTCGGAGATTTGGGCCTATTGCTTCTCTTGAGTTTTCTCAATTGCTTCTTGTTAATCCCTTAACAATATAGCAAGAATTACAGAAGGGGGTTGAATGGAATTCTTGAACCTTTTTCTTAAAATAAAAATGTTCAAACTCGAATATATATAAGTGTATTGATTATCACAATGCGGAATAAAACTTAAGTGAACTAAAACACGAGTAATTAAAAATAAGAGTCTTTAAAAACTTTCTGGTGGATTTAAACAATTCCATCAGAGATATATATTATATCGAGAGAACTCTGTGTGCAAGAATGCTCACAGCTGCTTACAAATATGAACTACTGAGAATACAGAGAAATGCTAATAATTTTACTTACAAATGTTTCTCACTTTTTGTATCTCAGATCTTGGTTTCTATTTGCTACTTCTTGGTTTATATATTACCAAGATTACAAAGTCAAAAGATAGAATCATTATAAAAACTATCAGGTCTAATGCTTTGCTACTTTGTTCTCTAATACCCAGTTAATAGGCTTCCTCATTCCATTTGCATACACTTCGATGCATGTGACCAGTTGTCACTGTCAACTGATATTTGAATTCTTTATCCATTGAGTACATGATCATCTGTCGACTTTATGATCATCCGTTGATGGCTTCATTGATCATCTGTCGACTGCTATATCGAACATCCGTTGATAGCTATTTTGGCACTTAACTTTAATTCATTTATACAGAATTACAAGACATCATCTATGTATAATTAATTAACCTATTCTGTATATCTAGTTAAAGTCAACATGACTTATATGCTACTACAGAATCTATACAAAGGTGTATGCAGAAATGAGCTACAGACTTATTATTACATAAGCTACTCACTCGATGGATAATAAGTCATCATCCGTCAGGACTATAATGAGTTATCCGTCGGGACTATAATTCTTATCCGTCGAGTACTACATTATTTCACTAAGTAAAATCTACTTATGTGTTTTGTTCATGAAATCATCAAGTACACAACATATGCACAACAATCTCCCCCAATTTATGTCTACTAGAATTGTAGCCATAAATTAAGAGATACTTGATGATAACAAAACACCCTAAACATACAGCTTTAAAGAAAAGTAGATAATACTGAAAAGTGCTTTAATTAATCAAAATGTATAAAGTTTGGCTCACAGTCATTTTCAAGATGCTCCTCTGGCCTGAGCAGATTTATCTAGTTCCTTGAAGGTCTGGATCTTCTTCCAAGCTTTCTGTTGTTTTCATCAATCTGATTTTGGAGTTGCCTGTGGAGTTCCAGTTCATCAGATTCTGAGAGATTTAGCTTTTCTTGCATTTCCAAGAGAGTCTCATTGCTAGAGATGCTCAATTGGTCTTCTAATCTGAAGAATCTTCTCACACCTTTGTCATCCATGAACTCCATCATCCAGTAGGGACTTAGATGCACTCTTCTCCCTGTGTATGGGATGATTAGAGTCTTTGGGAGTGCATCTTTAGCTCTAACACTCCATAGTTCTTCAATCTTCTTCAATACTAGTCTTCTTACAGTGACATTGAACCCAAAGTTCTTCTTGAAGGATGAATAAACTTTAATCAGTATAGCTTGGCTCTCTTGAAGAATCCTATGAAGTGGCCACTGAATCTCCTTTCCTCCTTTGTACTTGAACACTAACCTTTCAGGTAGGTTTCTGTATGCATCAATTCCTCTCACCTCATCTAGTTCATCCAGATAGAGGTTTAGATTAGAAAATTCTTTGATGTCACACAAGTACAAGTAGTCTTCCTTATTGACTTTGGGCTGAGCTTTAACTACAGACTTGGATTTGAGAGGTGACAACTTCACTTTCTTGACTGCTCTTGACTTTGTCCTTTTTGGCTTGCTAAGGATTGGTAGATTGAAGTCTGGAATTGGTATGTTCTCCCATTCTATTAGCTCATCCTTGGGCATAATAGGTTCACCATGAATATTCTTGTAGGGATCCACCACCTTTATGTCTTCAAATACCACAGAAGGCTTTGTTGCTAGAGTTGTAATTGGTATGGATTTCTTAGGAAATTGATCTTCCAATTCCTTGTCAACAATATCCAGTTTCCTTTTAGTTATTTTAGCCAATTCTTTATTTCTTGGAGATTTCTTCTGTTCTTCAACTTGTTTCCTTGATTCAGTAGCTTCAGATGGTTGAGAGGGAATTTGTTGTGATGTGTTTACAGCATGTAGCTTGGCCAAGATAGCAATCTGCTCTCTCTTTTGTTTAGCCTATTTAGCATCTAGAGCAGCCTGTTTCTATTCCTGCTTTAATCTAGCTTTTTCTTCTCTCTTTGCTTGAGCAAATTGAGGGTGTCCAGCCACCACACAAATTTCTTTCCCATTTCTGACAATTTTAGCAATCCTTCTTTTAGAAACTGAATCAACTGGATCTTTATAGAAGACAATTGATCTTGACAGAAGCTTCTTTTCATCAGGCTTGGGTGTCTCATACGCAGTGTCCAAGGAGTTCTTCAAAGATGATTTTGAGTAGTTTGCCCTTGGTTTAAGAATCATTTCAGCCTTTGGAGACTTGATGCAGGAAGATTGTCCTCTTTCCAGATAGTTCATGCTCATCTCATGCACACTAATTTGCTTGACTTGAGAGTGATGGATGGCTGACTTAACTAGCTCCTTGATAAGTTCAAACTTTTTCTATATCTCCTCATCAATCTTCTCCCAGTTGACCAAACTCAACTTTTCTTTCTCAGCAGCTTTCAAGTAGGCTGTTGCTGCTTGAATCAGATCTATGCCATCTGCAACTGGTGGCTTTGAGACAGTAATTGAAGGCACAATTACTTTAATGATTTGTATCTGAAGCTTCTCCCCCTCATTTGGTCTTTTCTCCCCCTTTTTGTTATCATCAAGTTGAGGGGTCAAGCCTTGTGCTTTAGCTAGTTGCATTAGAAGACTGGTCTGAGACTGTTGATTTTGAAGAATGGTGACCACAGAGTTTTCAAAAACTTGAACTCTGTCCTCCAATTTGGCCAGCTTCTTTTCAGCATCTGATTCTCTTCTCAGTCTCAGTAGCAAATCCTGCATGGTACCATAGGGCATGATGGAATCCATCTTCTCAGAATTGTAGGTCTTCAAGTCAGCTATATCCTTTTTGAGTTCATCCACACTCAGATTCTGTCTTAATTGTTGTAGCTTCATGAGATGTAGAGAATCTAGGTGAGCTTGAAGAATAGCCTTGGTACCAGCATTTGAGGTGTTCTGAATGGCCTTTTGGATATACACGATTTGTTTGACTAAGGATACATTGAATTGTCCTTGTGTAGACTCCTTTGTCAATGCCCATTCAGGTAAATCTGGAATAGAACTTGGGCCTTCATCTCCCCCTAAGTTCATGCTTCCATCAAATGAAATAGAGTCATCATCATTAGAATTTACTCCAAATTCTTCAGATGGCTCACCAGCTGTAAGAGGCATCAAATTGACAACAGCTTTATCCCTTTGTAGAGATTCTGAAGTATGTACTAGATTTAAAGTTTTTTCTGCCTCCTCATTGCCCTGAGCAGCCAACAGTTGATAGGCTGACACAGGATGAGTAAAAGTGACAGCATCCCAGGAAATGTTATCAATTACAGCTTTGTAATGTTGCTGAAATTGTCTTTCCTTTTCAGCATCATCCACAATCATTGACTCATGAGCAATGGCTGGATCCACCCTTATACCCTATGTACCTGCTTTTCTCTCATGTTCTCTCTTTTGTTTCATCAGGGTCTCACCCTGGCTTCCCACCCTCACACCCTCACCTTCACCTACTAAGGTGGGACTCCTCTCACTCCCTTTTGCCAATCCTGAAGAAATGGATTGCTGATTTTCACTCTTTTCCTCTCCTTTTTCCTGGGAGCAACCCAGACTCTCACTCAAAACACTCTGCTCTCTCAATCCTAAGAGTGACTGTACAACCACTAGATCTTCTGCACTGGAAATAATTGAAGTGTGAAGCTGTGCAGAGATACTCGACCGATGAGTGATATCCATCGAGTGAGTGGTTTTGCTATCCGATGGATAACTGCTGTTAGGCTTATCCGTCGGGATACAATCACTACTCGACGAATGAGCAATATCCGTCGAGAGAGTAGAAATGAATGAACTGGGGAGAGAAACTATTGTTGACTATGTGCTGATTGAAGATATTTTAGGCACAGATGACACAACAATTCCTGAAAAAATTGGCAAGTGAGCCAACAAATCATCTAAAAAATGATGCTCACTTGCACTGGATTTTGGCTTCACCAACAGAGTTAAAGAAGGGGAATCAGGAATTGATGTGTGTATCATATCCACATCCAGAGAATTTGTTGGTGAGTTTGGTGTTTGAGGTGCTTCTATAACTAGAGATTTTGGCTGTGACTCCACATTTATTGGAGCCACATCAAACTGAACTTGAGAAAGTGCAGTGACTGTGTCTTTAGCACCAGTTTGCACTGTGTGTGTGCCCTGTGCATCCCCATAGGTTTTAGATTTCTTCTTTCTTGTATAAGTTTGGGGTGAGCTTGTGTCCCTAACCCTCTTGGCCTGAGCTCTTGGTTGAGAGCTTTGTTCAATAACTACATCCTTTTGGGAGGATGCAGCTAGAAGTGAGCTTTTATCCTTTTTAAGCACTGCAGTTTGTTGGGAAACTGTAGTGTGGCTAGGCTGGGATTCACTCAACTCTCCAACCTTATTCTTGGGGTTTCTTTGATGCTCACCCCTTCCCTCACCTGAATTTCCCTCCTTCACACTCCCCTCCTTGGCTTTTGTGGATATTTCAACTGGCATCTTTTCAGAGATACCAGAGGGGGTTTTCTTTGATTTGGATTTGGAAATAGTAGTAGGTTTGGCAGCTTTGGTAGGCAACTATTTGGTCATTGGCACAGTTTCCATAGCTACTCCTGAACTCAAAGAAATTATGGAGGTTGAAATAGTTGTAGGGATGATGAACTTACCTCACTTACCTGAGGTGCTTGCATTGCAGGAAAGTAGAACATTGGCACATCCTTGTGATGATTGGCCCTGTTCAAGTCTGCAATGATCCTTCTCTCTTGAACCCAACAATTTAGTTTGTTGTTAGGGTTCTCAAGCACAATTTCTTCACAGAGGTGGTTAGCCAGTAGCATAAGAAATCTAGCATAATACACATTCTTACCTCTTTTATTTAACTCCCCTAATTTATAGCCTAACTCAAAAAAGACAAGGTCACTGAAATTATAAAATTTATCTGTAACTAGCATGTATAGCATGTTAAGCATGGAAATGTTCACTGAATCAAAATTACTGATTTTTCCAGAGAAAACCTTTGTAACTACATCACACAAGAAACTCCACTCCTTCCTAAGACCCATTCTCCTAATATAACTCAGTTTAGAAGTAGGAAGTGCATAGTGCATGGAATTAAGCATATTGATAATATCAGTGTCATTGTGTGGTGAAGTCACATTGTTATCAGGAATTTTGAAACATGCTTTTATCACATCACTATTGATACAGAATTCATTACCTTTGATGGTTAGAGTGATGGTCTTATCTGTAGAGTTGTAGATAGCAGTGGTCCACATCTCTTCAACAACTTCACAGAAGATTGTGGGTGATTCCAACATGGCATAATTAAGCTTACAAGTTTTCACAAAGTCCATCATCTTGTGGTAGTCATCCGATTGCTGAATACCCTTGTTAACTAATGCAGTGAAATTGTTCTTCTCATAAATGAACCCAGTTTGAGACAGAATCTTTACTACAGGTGCCATTGTTAGAGAATAAGAACTTGAAGAGAAGGAGAGTAGGTGCTTGAGAGAGAATGAAATTAGAGCAGTTGAATTGAGAATGATAAAAGAAAAGACTATTGAAATGAAATAAGCTTTTATACTATCTCAAAAATAACTGATAAAAATAAAGTTAAATAAAGTGACCAATAGAAATTGCCTAAAATAACCGTTAAAAAAAATAAACTGTAAAAATTCCACCCATTATCCGTCGTGTAATGCTTACAAACTGTATGTATACTCGATGGATAATGTACAGGGAATTAACGGCTTAGATTAAGACAATTCGACGGATGGGGATAACTGTTATCCGTCGAGCCATAAAATATTCCAGAAAGGTAATTGATTTTCATTAGCAAATTGTATATCGACGGATGACCAAACTCGATGGATAAAGGTCATCTGTCGAGATGTAAATTATGACTTAGCCAAAATTTCATCCAAGACTGAAAAATCAATTAAATTTCTGGCTGCATATCAACTTGTAAAATAACTCAGATAGATTTAAGAGTAATTAAGCATACCTAACTCACTTACCAACCTTGAAAAGGTGGATTCATCTAGTGGCTTGGTAAAGATATCTGCAAGTTGCATCTCACTTGGAACAAAATGTAGCTCCACAGTACCATTCATTACATGTTCCCTTATGAAATGATACTTGATATCTATGTGCTTTGTCCTTGAATGTTGCACTGGATTTTCAGTGATGGCAATTGCACTTGTGTTATCACAGAAAATAGGGATCCTCTCAACTTGTAAACCATAGTCCAACAATTGATTTCTCATCCATAAAATCTGTGCACAGCAACTGCCAGCAGTAATATATTCAGCTTCAGCTGTAGAAGTAGAGACTGAGTTTTGCTTTTTACTGAACCAGGACACAAGCTTGTTTCCTAGAAATTGACAGGTTCCTGTTGTACTCTTTCTATCAATTCTACAACCTGCATAATCTGCATCTGAATAACCAGTTAGATCAAAATCAGAATCTCTAGGGTACCAAATGCCAAGGTTTAGTGTTCCTTTGAGATATCTGAAAATTCTCTTAATAGCTATTAAGTAAGATTCTCTAGGATCAGCCTGAAATCTAGCACATAAACATGTAGCAAACATTATATCTGGCCTACTAGCTGTTAAGTACAGAAGTGAGCCAACCATGCCTCTATAACTTGAAATATCCACAGACTTTTCAGTAGTGTTTAATTCAAGCTTAGTTGCTGTGGCCATGGTAGTTTTTGCAGATGTGCAATCCATTAGATCAAACTACTTTAAAAGATCAAAAATATATTTAGTTTGACTAATGAATATTCCATCACTAACTTGCTTGACTTGTAAGCCAAGAAAGTAAGTTAGTTCTCCCATCATACTCATTCCATACTTACTTTGCATCAATTTGGCAAACTTTTTGCAAAGTTTCTCATCTGTAGAGCCAAAAATAATGTCATCTACATAAATTTGAACAAGTATACTAGAGCCATTAACATTTCTGAAAAATAAAGTTTTCTCTACAGTACCTCTTGTGAAGTGATTTTCTAAAAGGAACTTTGATAAAGTGTCATATCAGGCTCTAGGTGCTTGCTTCAGTCCATAAAGTGCTTTCAAAAGATAATAGACATGTTCTGGAAAATTTGGATCTTCAAAACCAGGAGGTTGACTGACATATACTTCTTCCTCCAAATCTTCATTCAGAAAGGCACTTTTAACATCCATTTGATGGACCTTGAAATTGGCATGGGCTGCATAGGCTAAGAAGTTTCTGATGGCTTCAAGTCTTGCAACAGGAGCAAATGTTTCATCAAAATCTATTCCTTCTTGCTGACAATAGCCCTTAGGAACCAATCTAGCTTTGTTCCTAACTACTATGCCATTTTCATCCATCTTGTTTCTGAATACCCACTTGGTGTCTATTGGATTCTTCCCTTTATGCTTGGGTACCATCTTCCATACATTATTCCTTTCAAATTGGTTTAGCTCCTCCTGCATAGCTAAAATCCAATCAGGATCCAACAAAGCTTCTTCTACCTTCTTTGGTTCTTCCTTGGAAAGAAAGCTGATGTATAGACATTCTTCCTGAGTTGCTCTTCTTGTTTGAACTCTAGAAGAAACATCACCAATGATGAGCTCAAAGGTGTGATCTTTTC
Source organism: Apium graveolens (assembly GCF_009905375.1). Classification (NCBI taxonomy): domain Eukaryota; kingdom Viridiplantae; phylum Streptophyta; class Magnoliopsida; order Apiales; family Apiaceae; genus Apium; species Apium graveolens. Next base: position 9,146 of record NW_027419000.1, read on the forward strand.
TCCATTTCCTTTGTTGAGGTAGATTAGCTCTAGATGAAGAAACCTCATTGTTGTCTTGATGTGTGATTGAGTTTTGATTATCAGAAACTCCCCCTGAGTTTGTGGATCTTTGATTTAAGAAAGGGGAATTTTCTATAGGTGATCTATCTTGACTTCCTGCTCCTTTTGATAACCCGACGGATGGTGAATTTTGAGTACCGATGGATGAAGCTGGTTGTCTCCCGACGGATAACACAGATTGTCTTCCGACGGATGAAGCATTATACAACTCGATAGATATTGATTTTTGTGCTTCATTGGTAGTAGATTTATCTGCATTATCCTTAGACACTGTTTCTTGATCACTTTCATCATCACTGTCATCACTAACCATCTCCACATTTTCGAATTTGAGGCTTTCATGGTAATCTCCATCTTTCAGTCCTTCAATCTTTTTGTCATCAAACACAACATGTATTGATTCCAGAACAATGTTGGTTCTTAGATTGTAGACTCTATACGCTTTACCAACAACATATCCAACAAAAATTCCTTCATCTGCTTTAGCATCAAACTTCCCATTTTGATCAGTTTGATTTCTCAGAATATAGCATTTGCAGCCAAAGACATGAAGAAAGTTTAGAGTTGGCTTCTTGTTCTTAAAAAATTGATAGGGAGTCATGCATCTTGCTTGATTAATTAGAGAAATATTCTGAGTGTAACATGCAGTATTTACAGCTTCAGCCCAGAAATATGTTGGCAGTTTAGATTCTTTAAGCATTGTCCTTGCAGCTTCAATAAGTGATATGTTCTTCCTTTCCACTACTCCATTCTGTTGTGGAGTCCTTGCTGCTGAAAACTCATGTAGAATCCCATTTCTTCACAAAATGCTCTCATAACAGAATTCTTGAACTCAGTTCCATTGTCACTCCTGATTCTTCTAACCTTGAAATAAGGATGATTATTGACTTGCCTTATGTGATTGATGATGATTTCATTAGCCTCATCTTTAGACTTTAGGAAATATGTCCAATAGAACTTTGAGAAATCATCTACAATTACTAGGCAAAATCTTTTCCTTGAGATGGACAATATATTGACTGGTCCAAACAAATCCATGTGAAGCAGTTGCAAAGGCTCTTCAATCATTGAATCAAGTTTCTTCCTGAATGATGCTTTAATCTGCTTCCCTTTTTGGCAGGCATCACACAGTCCATCCTTTGAAAACTCCACTAGAGGAATGCCTCTCACCAATTCTTTCTTTACCAGCTCATTCATGGTTTTTAAGTTTAAATGGGATAGCTTCTTGTGCCATAGCCAACTTTCATCTTGACTTGTTTTACTGAGAAGACAAGTTACAGATTCTGTATTTGATGAGTTGAAATCAGCTAGGTACACATTTTCTTTTCTCACACCAGTGAGAACCACTTTGTTGCTTCTTTTATTGATCAAAACACAGGCTTCTGAATTAAAGGTTACTGAATTGCCTTTATCACAGAGCTGGCTGATACTCAACAAATTGTGTTTGAGACCATCCACTAAGGCAACCTCCTCAATGATAACATTGTCTTTGAAATCAAGCCATATCCCACAGTATAACCCTTTCTGTCATCTCCAAAAGTAATACTTGGGCCAGCTCTCTCCTTAAACTCTGTGAGCAGGGTAGAATCACCAGTCATGTATCTTGAAAAACCACTATCCAAGTACCAAAAATTCTTTTTGTTTCCCTGCACACATCAAATTCAAATCAAGTTGATTTTGGTACCCAAGTTTCCTTGGGTCCTGCCTTGTTAGCTTTCTTTTTCTGTTTCTTAGGTCTTATCTCATTTGACTTAGGTATTTCAGATTCATCCTTGGTCTTTTGAGTTGGACCTTTGAAACCATTCATTGCAACAGAATTATCATGCATATTGTGACTAACAGGAAATGGCATGCTTGGTGTAAACATGTTATTCCAGTAAGGCATGCTAAATGGCATTTGTGGAATACTATATGCAGCATAATAAGGATTAGGTGCAAATGGCATATTAGCAAATAGTGCATTCATGTTCTGTGTAGGCATAGCATTAACAGGCATGGGAGGCATGGCACTCATGTTAGGAAATTAAGACTGAACAGACATGGGAGTAGGCATGGCAGATTTGCAATTAACAGATAAATGATTTACACTACCACACTTCACACAGATTTTTCTGGGAGCATATTTATCAGGTGTGTAGTTATTGTGTTTGTTAATTCCTACTTTACCATTCCTATTGTTTTTCCTTTTAGCCTCTATTTTTACCTCAATTTTCTCAAGTCTGTCACTTAACTGTTTGAAAGTCATGTGACCAACATTAGCCTTTTTCCCTTTCTTAACTTGACTTGACTCTCCTAAAACAAAGTTCTTGGAAACAGACCCATACTTCTCATTCAGCTTAACTAGTTTGGCTTTGCTAATGGGCTTGCTCTAAGCCGACGAATGAGGATTTTTGTTACGACCGACATTTTCGTGTAATATTATTTATGGTTTTAGTATAATATTAAAGTCGAAAGTAAATATGTTCAATGATTGCGCGTTTGTGATAGTGAGAATTTCTGCATTATAAAATTTTTAAATGTAGTACATGATTTTTCAAAGTAAAAGTTTATTTATTTCCTTTATTCTTGATTTATAAGGAATATTCTAAGCCTTGGAGAAATTTCCTTTTAAAAGATATTTTGTTCACAAATTTTAAAAGTGATTTTATAAAATTTCTAAAATCCAAATTATTTTATGGTATAAATTTTATAATTTTTGAACTTTTATTTTATTATATAAAAATAAATCTTTGAAAATAAGTTGCTTATTAATTATCAAATTACATGATTGCCCTTGCATGCAAATCCTTTTCTATTCAACTTAAAGGGCTAAAAAGAAAATTCCAACCCCACTAACTCTCATCTTACAAGCCAAATTACTTCTTTGTCCTTGCATGCAAAATGACCTAACCTTGCTAGAGGACTACTTCTATCAATTACCAATTCCACTCACATTTGTTCAAATCAAAACCATAAAAAACAAGCACAAGTTGTCATGATCATTTCACACTCCACCCTCACCTCACTCTCTCATCCCTCCCTTCTCACTCTCCTCTCGGTCCTCCCCCTCTCCTCTCGGGTTTTAGCCGGAAACCTACCCCCTCCCCTTTTCTTCATTCCTCATTCAAGCTCCCACCTTCCATACAAGTAAATATTACTTCTCATATCATGATCATATATAATTCAAAGAGTTTTGAGTAAAAAGTTTAAGTTTTAAGTTTGCATGTCAAGGTTTTAATTGGAACTCAAAGTACAATCTTGATTCTTATGGATTTAAGGTTGTTTTTGAGAGGACTACAAGGAATGGTGAAATGCCAAGTCTTGAGAAAGAGACTCTTGATGTTGAATGGTCATTTCCCTTCCATTTCATTCAGCCATGACCTTAAGGGAGCTGAATGAATGGTACTTGAGATCATTCTTGTTGCCTTGATTCATTTCTATGTGTTTTTGGTAGTGATAACATAAATTTTGTATCAAAAACTTAATAAAAACCTTTGTATGCTAAGTGATCATCTAGATATAGCTATTACTGGGCTTGCATGTCGATTTCATGATAGAATATATTTAGAAAATATGTTGTTTTGGTTTGTAAAACTCGAAGTCATGCATGCATGTATATTTCTCTTGGAATGTTGGAAGATTTTGATCAGTTGGAAAGATTTTGTTAGTAATCTTTAATTTCAGTAGGGATAAGGTGTTAATCTTGATTAGTGCTCCTTGATGCATGGTAATAATTCGTGTATATATTTTATAAGAATATATAACTTGTTATTTTCAAAAACTTGATGACTTGTAAATTGTGTAATGTGATTTCCTTTGTTTTACCATGTTGCACCCTAGGTAAGGATGATCTCCACCAAGATTATTTTGAGTGTAAGGGAGTTAGTTCAGTAGATCACCATAGTTAAGTCATGTTTTGGGTATTTGAGTTGTTGGTGGTTGAGTTTGTCAAGTAAAAACCTTGGAGAAAGGAGAGTCTTAGTTTCTGCAGAAAATCAGTTTAGTACCCTGAGGTTTAGAGTGAGTTTTGACCATGTCATTGATGTGCACTTTGAAGCCCAAGCCACCAGAAGATATTATTAGGAGTATATAAAAGGTTTTAGGTGTTGGTTGGAGGTTTATAAGTCATTTGGTTAGGTGCACAAGTGAAATCACAAAATCTGTCCAGCAGGGGACAGTTTTGTTGCAACTTAGAAATAGGAAGTTTTGACCATGTCATGGGTAGGCTCTCATTAGTCCCTATTGGGCCTTAGTTAGAGGGAGTGTCAGAGAAGTTTTTGCAACCATAGTTTATAAAATAGGAGTTAGAACCATGTGTCACAAGTTAGTTCAAGTCAGGGCATTTTCTGCCCAGAAAAACAGGGGAATCAAGGACTTTAAGCTTAGGCCCAAGGAGGCCCAAGCTAGGCCCTTGAGCCACATCAAGTTTGGGAGATTCCTTATGGTTAGAAGAGTCTAGTGTAAGAGTTTTGGAGGAAAACTTGTAGTTTAAGGGTGTCTAATGCACTCAAGAAACCATAGATGTCATTCTGAAATTTACTCCAGTGAGCACTTTCACTTATCGCATAGTTTTAGAACACTTAGGAGTGAGATCTAGGTTGAAAACCATGGTTGTAAGATAGTATAAAGTCAGTAGAACAAAAGGCCCAAGTGAGGGTCAATAGTTTTTGGATAGTTTAGTAAAGGCACATCGGGTTAGGAAGCCAAAATTTGGAGACTTTGTCTAAGTATAGTGACCAAGTGACTTAAGTTGGGGATCGAGATCATCCAAGCCTAGTGTTGTATTATGGTGTATGTGGTATTATTTGGTATTAAAATATGATATGTGAATATATGTGGCTATGTGTACAATTATATTTATAAGGTGAATATAAATTAAGTGCATATAGGCCTAAGTGCCATTCGTGTTTAATTTCGGGTTGTAAATAGGTTAAGTTGGTGAGAATATATTATAATGAGGATTATTATTTATGTAGGATCTCGAGACGAGGGTAAACTTGCCATAAAGGTCGAGTGAAGCTTCCAGTTGCTCCTACCAGCCAGACCAGACTAGCCTTTCTCAAGGCAAGTGATTCAACCTGTCTTTCGTTTTCACTGCAAATGTGTAACAATTAGTTCATATATATATATTGATGCGATTATCCTGAGTCATTTTGATATACTTGAACCAAGCGTATCTTAAGTTATCTTTGAATTATATAGAAATGCCATGAACCCTCAAGTACGTATTGCAAGTAGTTCAAAAGTCTTATCATGATAGTATATTAAAGTAATTTGAATGCCATGATAAAATAAAAAGTTGTTATAACACTTGATTGATCCTCTTGATTATCATGCTAATGATTCCTAGAGTATTGATATCTCACCCTGATGCTTGAATCCCTATAGAACTTTACCTTGATACCTAAAGGCCAGATATTCATCAAAGTTGTCCATAATTGATTGATACCTCTCTTTATTACCCTAAAGTTTAACAATCCTGATATACCCTGAGCTAAAGATCATTTCTTCATACCTTAACACCCTTATTATTCATGAAGCTTATCTTCTTGATGTTCTAGCACTTGTACCTTGTCGAAAAACCATTTCTTTAAGCCTATCTTGGTATTACCCCTTCATAATATCCAATAGCCTCGCAAAATTTTCTTGCCCAAGTTTTGTATATGGAATCCTTTCAGTTACCCTAATAGAGTAAAGTCTAGCGGATCATGGCCCTGAGATTTAGTACCATATTTCCAGTGGTTCGAGTTGATCTATAATCCCTTGATAAAAATGTTTACTGTTAAAAGAGATTTTGTCATAAATCGGCATCAGTTTTTGAAATGAATAAAATGTGGATTTTCAGTCCCAAAGGGTAATAAATGTTTTCTTTGAATAGTGGATCTGGACTGAGACGCGAGTCTTTTCCACACTTATAATATAGGCTTAAAAGTTTCCTAGGGATCTCATTAATGTTTTAGAACCCATCGAGGTTCGGGATTACTTCGCGGCTGATCACCGGCTGTAATCTGTAGCGTCATAAAATGATTTTGATTAAGATATGATTTTGAAAATGTTTTGATACAAGCAAATGATGCCATCACCAAAAGTTTTATCTCTTGCTATTATTGGTTATGTCTTCACATTGTTATTCTTCAATATATATCTCGATTTATGTTTTGCATCGTATTGTTTAGCACTTGTTGAGCATTTGGCTCACTCTTTACTTTACCCTGATATTACAGCTAGCAGCTATGGTTAGATTCAAGCAGACAGCACGTAAGACCTGTGACGTTGATGCGTATGTTCGAGCTCAGGTAGAATAAAAGATAGTTTTGTGTGAGGACTCGAAATTAAAATCAGTTGTAATAGATGGTAGTGTTGGGCTGTTCCAAACCCTAAACTGTAAGATCTTGGATTTGGTTATGTTTACTTTCTTCTAAATATTGTAATAATTATATTTAATTTTATTGGTTAAGTTGGGGGTGTGACAGGTTTTGGTATTAGAGCTACGGTTTAGAGTCCCTGGACAGCCCAAATAGGTTATAGGATATAAGTATAGGTTATAGATAATATGCGAGAGAGTAGGTTGAGTAAATTTATTATTATTAATATTATTACTCATCTTATTGGTTTATCGGCAAAGGGCGCATTCCTCGACACCCTCTGGGCCGGACGACACTATTGCTTTCTCCGTGTATGCTGAGTTGAGGCGCGAGTTTGACATGCTTCAGGGCAAGTACGACCGACTGATAGACCGACTGAAGAACGTGTACCCTGACAGCCGAAACTATGAAGGGAAACCCAAGGAGCAGATGACTGCGAGACTTGAGACTTTGGTTCAGTACGTCAACACTAAGCTTGAGGAGATGCCAGCGCACCAGGACCGTACCAGCCAGTATGTCATCCAGATGGTGGCAGATGAGCTCCAGAGCATTGTGAAGACGCTTCGAGAGGAAAAGACTACCAAGCCCCATTCAGATGGAGTGGAGCCTTAGTTCTTTCCATTTACCTTTTCATGTTGTTGTACTATCAGACTTCGTAGAATTCCCAGTTGTTTCCTTTAAATAAGCCTGTTGTTCCTAGAATCAGACTTTGTCCTAATCCTGATGTATTGTGACCTTAAATTTCAATAATTATGCACTATCGTTCCATTTGCTCTCAAATGTTATTTTACGCTTTTATATGCATCGCCATATCTGTTTAATTTCAAATTTGACCTTATATGAAAATAAGAATGCCATACGATACCCTCAAATTATTTCATTATTCATATCTATTTTGACATAACTCTTATTTCAGGATCATGCCTCCCAAAAAGAAGAACCCAACAACCACAAACCAAAAATTTCTTCGACTATTGGAAACTTTGCAACAACAAACCAATGCTATAGCTCAACAACAACTAACTCTTCAACAACGAATTGAAAACCAAGATAACCGTGAACCACACCAACCACCCGAGCCACAGTACCACCCCGACAAATTGTCACTTTCAAGGCTTTTCAGAATGTGAATCCACCTACATTTCATGATACCACTGATCCGGTAATAGCAAACACATGGATTAAGGAAATGGAAAGAGCTTTTGAGTTGGTACAGTTAGGAGACGATCAGAAGACGCCATATGCTACTTACTTCTTGAAGGGCGAAGTCATCTATTAGTGGGAATCAGTAAAAGCTATGGAAGCAACTCAGCAGGTTTCTTGGGAGAGATTTAAGAAGTTATTTCTGGAAAAGTATTACCCTAAGTACATGCAGAATCAGATGGAGCTTAAATTTCTGGAGTTGAAGCAAGGGAACATGATGGTACTGGAGTATGAGAAGAAGTTCACTGAGTTGTCAAGGTTTGTGACCAAGTATACCAGCACTGAGGAAGAAAAAGCGAAGAAATTTCAGCAAGGATTGGAGCCTTGGATCAGAGATAGAGTGGCTATATTTGAGCTTGAAACCTATGCGGGAGTAGTACAAAAAGCTGCTCTGATTGAGAATAATAGGATGCAGTCAAGGAAGGAAAGGGATAACAAGAAAAGAAAGGTTCCGTTTTATGGAGAGAAGTCTGAAGCCGGAAATTCACAAGATCGGAGTGTTAAGAGGATTGGGTTTCATAAGGGTGGAAATGTTCAAAAGAAAGGGAATTTGGGAAAAAGACAAGAATCAAAAGGGAACAACCAGGAAAGCCAAGGGCAAGCGGGAGAAAACAGGTTCCAGAGACCGGAATGAAAACACTGTGGAAGAAGGCACCCCGGAGTATGTAATAAGCTGAGCATGACATGCTATAGGTGCAACCAGAAGGGACATTTGGCAAATGAGTGCAAGATGCCGAAGCCAGGAGTTACATGTTACAAATGTGGAAAGACTGGACACATTGCTTGGGAGTGCAAGGCGACCGGACCAGTCAAAGCTTTAATGAATGTGGCAAGTACCAATGCAAGCTTGCCAGCTGAGGTATTAGCATTACCTCCACCACCTACAACAACCCCGCTAGTAACAGCAAGGACATTTGATCTGAAGATGAAGGATGCTGTTCAGAATTCTGAGGTGATAGCAGGTACACTTTTACTCAATAATGTCAAAGCTAAAGTATTGATTGATTCGGGAGCAACAAGATCTTTCATATCAGAAACTTTTGTTGATAAACTTCAATATGATAAAATGGTTATGAGCGAGGTAGTAAATGTGGTAATTGCAAACCAAGAGAAGATTCCTGTGAATCAATTCTGTCCGAAGTGTGAGATTGATATTTCAGGGTATAAGTTTTTAGCCGACTTGATACCCTTCAAGTTGGGAGAGTTTGATATAATTTTAGGAATGGATTGGTTAGGGAAGAATAACACCCAGATTAATTGTAAGACCAAGAAAGTGTATTTAAAGACAAAGAGTGGAGGGAAGGTAGTATTTAAGGGGTAGAGGCAAGAACAACTATTTCTTACAATCGTTCAGGCTAAGAAGCTACTTAGAAAAGGTTGTGAGTCGTTCCTAGCTTATGTAGTGGATTCAGTAAAAGGCAGTCCCGGCATAGAAGATATCCCCGTAGTTAACGAGTTCCCCGATGTGTTTCCAGATGAACTACCAGGCTTACCACCAGATCGACAAATCGAGTTCGAGATCAACCTTGCTCCAGGCACGGATGCAGTTTCAAAGGCCTCATATAGGATGACACCAACAGAAATGAAAGAGTTGGCGAGCCAGCTACAAGAATTGTTGGATAAAGGAGTGATACGGCCAAGTACATCGCCATGGGGAGCACCTGTTCTATTTGTAAAGAAGAAAGATGGAAGTATGCGGCTATGTATAGATTATCGGGAGTTGAATAAGGTAACGATTAAGAACCGCTACCCGCTACCAAGAATAGATGACCTTTTTGACCAGCTGAAGGGAGCAAAGTGCTTTTCAAAGATTGACTTGAGATCGGGATACCATCAATTAAAGATCAAGGAAGAAGACATTCTCAAGACAGCATTCAGGACCAGATATGGGCATTATGAATTCCTAGTAATGCTGTTTGGATTGACCAACACCCCAGCCGCATTTATGGATCTGATGAATCGGGTATTTAAGAAGTATTTGGACAAGTTTGTAGTGGTATTCATTGATGACATCCTTATTTATTCTAAGTCGGAAGAAGAACATAAGCAACACCTCTGGATAGCATTGGAGATACTTTGCCAAGAAAAGTTGTATGCCAAGTTTACCAAATGTGAGTTTTGGTTAAAGGTAGTTCAATTTTTGGGGCATGTCATTGGAAATGAAGGAGTTAAAGTGGATCCGGCAAAGATTGGGGCGATTATGAGTTGGGAGAGGCCAAAGACACCTACGGAAGTGCGAAGTTTTCTAGGATTGGCAGGGTACTATAGAAGGTTTGTCAAGGATTTTTCAAAAATTGCTACGCCATTGACCAAGTTAACCAGGAAAAATCAGAAGTTCGAATGGAGTGCAGAATGTGAGGATAGCTTTCAAGAGTTGAAACAGAGATTGGTAACCGCTCCCGTGTTAGTACTACCAGATGACCAAGGGAACTTTGTGATATTCAGCGACGCTTCTCATAAAGGATTGGGTTGTGTGTTAATGCAACACAGTAAGGTGATCACGTATGCGTCAAGACAGTTAAAACCGCATGAGTTGAAGTACCCGACGCATGACTTGGAACTAGCCGCCATAGTGTTCGCACTTAAGATTTGGAGACATTACCTCTACGGGAAAAAGTGTGAAATCTACACAGATCATAAGAGTTTAAAGTACATTTTCACTCAGAAGGAGCTCAATATGAGGCAGAGGAGATGGCTGGAATTGATCAAGGACTATGATTGCTCGATAAATTACCATCCTGGAAAGGCGAATGTTGTGGCCGATGCTCTAAGCAGGAAGGAGAGATTGAATATGATGGCAACACCAAAGGAACTGACTGAAGAGATCAAGAGATTTGGACTGGAACTCTGTGATTGTGGAAAAGTTGAAGAAGTTTGTCGTGCGATGACTTTTCAGCCAACACTAGTGGAAAGGATAAGGAAATGTCAGGAAGAAGTGATGGAGAAAGAGAAGAATCAGCTAACTGGAGAGGAGATTAGCACTCAAAAGGAAGAGCAAGATATACTAAGGTTTTCCTCAAGAATTTGGGTTCCTCATGTACCTGAATTGAAGAATGAAATCCTACAATAAGCACATAATTCGAAATTTTCAATCCACCCGGGAAGCACCAAGATGTATCGGGACTTAAAACGGAACTTTTGGTGGTCAAATATGAAGCGAGACGTGGCAGAATGGGTTGCGAAGTGTTATACTTGTCAGAAAGTGAAGGCAGAACATCAACGACCAAGCGGATTAATTCAGCCCCTAAAGATTCCAGAATGGAAATGGGAAAATATTGCTATGGACTTTATAGTGGGACTACCGCGAACGAAATCCGGACATGACGCTATATGGGTGATAATTGATCGTCTTAAGAAGTCAGCACATTTTCTTCCAATTAATGAGAAGTCGTCATTGGACAAATTGGTTCATCTGTACGTGCGTGAAATCGTACTAAGGCATGGAGTACCCGTATCGATAGTTTCAGACAAAGATCCCCGATTTAACTCGAGATTCTGGAAGCAATTTCAAGAAAGTCTTGGCACAAAGTTGAATATGAGCACGACGTACCCCCCGCAGACTGATGGTCAGAGCGAAAGGACAATTCAAACGATCGAAGACATGTTGCGCAGTTGTGCAATCGATTTTGCAGGAAGTTGGGATGACCACTTGCCATTGATTGAATTCTCTTACAACAATAGCTATCATTCCAGTATTGGCATGCCACCATACGAAGCTTTGTACGGGCAAAAATGTAGATCACCGACAAGTTGGGATGAAGTAGGAGAAGGAAGGAGTCTCGGCTCGGAATTGGTACAACAGTTGCATGACACAGTCAAGTTAATTCAGAGAAGGCTACTTGCTGCTCAAGATAGACAGAGGAAGTATGCGGATCCAGCGAGTAAGGATGTTCGATTCCAAGTTGGCGAAGCTGTTTTGTTGAAGGTGTCGCCTAGAAAAGGGTTGTCTAGATTTGGCAAGAAAGGGAAGTTAGCACCTAGATATATAGGTCCTATTGAAATTTTGAGTCAAGTGGGGAAGGTAGCCTATGAGTTAGCCTTACCACCTCAGTATCAACATGTGCATAATGTGTTCCATGTGTCGTTGCTTAAGAAGTACAATCCTGACGCCAACCATGTGATAGACTATGAACCTGTAGAAATTCAGGCAGACCTGTCATTCGTGGAGCAACCTGTCAAAATACTTGACTGGTAAGAGAAGAGTCTTAGAAATAAGTCAATAAAGTCAGTAAAAATACTTTGGAGGAACCCTAAGGTCGAAGAATCGACTTGGGAGTTGGAGTCTGATATGCGTTCCTGGTATCCTCATCTGTTCTCTTAGATTCTGGGGACAGAATCCCTTAAGGGGGAGAGGATGTTACGACCGACATTTTCGTGTAATATAATTTGTGGTTTTAGTATAATATTAAAGTCGAAAGTAAATATGTTCAATGATTGCGCGTTTGTGATAGTGAGAATTTCTGCATTATAAAATTTTTAAGTGTAGTACATGATTTTTCAAAGTAAAAGTTTATTTATTTCCTTTATTCTTGATTTATAAGGAATATTCTAAGCCTTGGAGAAATTTCCTTTTAAAAGATATTTTATTCACAAATTTTGAAAGTGATTTTATAAAATTTCTAAAAATCCAAATTATTTTATGGTATAAATTTTATAATTTTTGAACTTTTATTTTATTATATAAAAATAAATCTTTCAAAATAAGTTACTTATTAATTATCAAATTACATGGTTGCCCTTTCATGCAAATCCTTTTCTATTCAACTTAAAGGGCTAAAAAGACAATTCCAAGCCCACTAACTCTCATCTTACTAGCCAAATTACTTCTTTGTCCTTGCATGCAAAATGACCTAACTTTGCTAGAGGGCTACTTTTGTCAATTACCAATTCCACTCACATTTGTTCAAATCAAAACGATAAAAAACAAGCACAAGTTGTCATGATCATTTCACACTCCACCCTCACCTCACTCTCTCCTCCCTCCCTTCTCCCTCTCCTCTCGGCCCTCCCCCTCTCCTCTCGGGTTTTAGTCGAAAACCTACCCCCTCCCCTTTTCTTCATTCCTCATTCAAGCTCCCACCTTCCATACAAGAAAATATTACTTCTCATATCATGATCATATATAATTCAAAGAGTTTTGAGTAAAAAGTTTAAGTTTTAAGTTTGCATGTCAAGGTTTTAGTTGGAACTCAAAGTACAATCTTGATTCTTATGGATTTAAGGTTGTTTTTGAGAGGACTACAAGGAATGGTGAAATTCCAAGTCTTGAGAAAGAGACTCTTGATGTTGAATGGCCATTTCCCTTCCATTTCATTCGGCCATGACCTTAAGGGAGCCGAATGAATGGTCCTTGAGATCATTCTTGTTGCCTTGATTCATTTCTATGTGTTTTTGGTAGTGATAACATAAATTTTGTATCAAAAACTTGATAAAACCCTTTGCATGCTAAGTGATCATCTAGATATAGCTATTGTTGGGCTTGCATGTCGATTTCATGATAGAATATATTTAGAAAATATGTTGTTTTGGTTTGTAAAACTCGAAGTCATGCATGCATGTAGATTTCTCTTGGAATGTTGGAAGATTTTGATAATTTGGAACGATTTTGTTAGTAAGCTTTAATTTCAGTAGGGATAAGGTGTTAATCTTGATTAGTGCTCCTTGATGCATGGTAATAATTCGTGTATATATTTTATAAGAATATATAACTTGTTATTTTCAAAAACTTGATGACTTGTAAATTGTGTAATGTGATTTCCTTTGGTTTGCCATGTTGCACCCTATATAAGGATGATCTCCACCAAGATTATTTTGAGTGTAAGGGAGTTAGTTCAGTAGATCACCATAGTTAAGTCATGGTTTGGGTATTTGAGTTGTTGGTGGTTGAGTTTGTCAAGTAAAAACCTTGGAGAAAGGAGAGTCTTAGTTTCTGCAGAAAATCAGTTTAGTACCCTGAGGTTTAGAGTGAGTTTTGACCATGTCATTGATGTGACTTTGAGGCCCAAGCCACCAGAAGCTAGGATTAGGAGTATATAAAAGGTTTTAGGTGTTGGTTGGAGGTTTATAAGTCGTTTGGTTAGGTGCACAAGTGAAATCACAAAATCTGTCCAGCAGGGGACAGTTTTGTTGCAACTTAGAAATAGAAAGTTTTGACCATGTCATAGGTACGCCCTCATTAGGCCCTGTTGGGCCTTAGTTAGAGGGAGTGTCAGAGAAGTTTTTCCAGCCATAGTTCATAAAATAGGAGTTAGAACCATGTGTCACAAGTTAGTTCAAGTCAGGGTATTTTCTGCCCAAAAAAACAGGGGAATCATGGACTTTAAGCTTAGGCCCAAGGAGGCCCAAGCTAGGTCCTTCAGCCACATCAAGTTTGGGAAATGCCTTATGGTCAGAAGAGTCTAGTGTAAGAGTTTTGGAGGAAAACTTTAGTTTAAGGGTGTCTAATGCACTCAAGAAACCATAGATATCATTCTAAAATTTACTCCAGTGAGCACTTTCACTTATCACATAGTTTTAGAACACTTAGGAGTGGGATCTAGGTTGACCACCATGGTTGTAAGATAGTATAAAGTCAGTAGAACAAAAGGCCCAAGTGAGGGTCAATAGGTTTTGGATAGTTTAGTAAAGGCACATCGAGTTAGGAAGCCAAAATTTGGAGACTTTGTCTAAGTATAGTGACCAAGTGACTTAAGTTGGGGATCGAGATCATCCAAGCCTAGTGTTGCTTTATGGTGTATGTGGTATTATTTGGTACTAAAATATGATATGTGAATATATGTGGCTATGTGTACAATTATATTTATAAGGTGAATATATTAAGTGCATATAGGCCTAAGTGCCATTCGTGTTTAATTTCGGGTTGTAAATAGGTTAAGTTGGGGAGAATATATTATAATGAGGATTATTATAAATGTAGGATCTCGAGACGAGGGTAAACTTTCCATAAAGGTCGATTGAAGCTTCCAGTTGCTCCTCCCAGCCAGACCAGACTAGCCTTTCTCAAGGCAAGTGATTCAACCTGTCTTTCGTATTCACTACAAATGTGTAACAATTAGTTCATATATATATTGATGGGATTATCCTAAGTCATTTTGATATACTTGAATTAAGCGTATCTTAAGTTATCTTTGAATTATATAGAAATGCCATGAATCCTCTAGTACGTATTGCAAGTAGTTCAAAAGTCTTATCATGATAGTATATTAAAGTAATTTGAATGACATGATAAAATAAAGAGTTATTATAACACTTGATTGATCCTCTTGATTATCATGCTAATGATTCCTAGAGTATTGATATCTCACCCTTATGCTTGATTCCCTATAGAACTTTACCTTAATACCTAAAAGCCAGATATTCATCAAAGTTATCCATAATTGATTGATACCTCTCTTTATTCCCCTAAAGTTTAACAATCCTGATTTACCCTGAGCTAAAGATCATTTCTTCATACCTTAACACCTTTATTATTCATGAAGCTTATCTTCTTAATGTTCTAGCACTTGTACCATCTCGAAAAACCATTGCTTTAAGCCTAGCTTGGTATTACCCCTTTATAATATCCAATAGCCTCGCTAAATTTTCTTGCCCAAGTTTTATATATGGAATCCTTTCAGTTACCCTAATAGAGTAAAGTCTAGTGGATCATGGCCCTGAGATTTAGTACCATATTTCCAGTGGTTCGAGTTGATCGATAATCCCTTGATAAAAATATTTACTGTTAAAAGAGATTTTGTCATAAAACGGCATCAGTTTTTGAAATGAATAAAATGTGGATTTTCAGTCCCAAAGGGGGATAAATGTTTTCTTTGAATAGTGGATCTGGACTGAGACGCGAGTCCTTTCCACACATATAATGAAGGCTTAAAAGTTATCTAGGGATCCCATTAATATTTTAGAACCCAACGAAGTTCGGGATTACTTCGCGGCTGATCACCGGCTGTAATCCGTAGCGTCATAAAATGATTTTGATTAAGATATGATTTTGAAAATGTTTTGATACAAGCAAATGATGCCATCACCCAAAGTTTTATCTCTTGTTATTATTGGTTATGTCTTCACATTGTTATTCTTTAATATATATCTCGATTTATGTTTCGCATCGTATTGTTTAGCACTTGTTGAGCATTTGGCTCACTCATTGCTTTACCCTGATATTACAGCTAGCAGCTATGGTTAGATTCAAGCAGACAACACGTAAGACATGTGACGCTGATGCGTATGTTCGAGCTCAAGTAGAATAAAAGATAGTTTTGTGTGAGGACTCGAAATTAAAATCAGTTGTAATAGATGGTAGTGTTGGGCTGTTCCAAACCCTAAACTGTAAGATCTTAGATTTGGTTATGTTTACTTTCTTCTAAATATTGTAATAATTATATTTAATTTTGTTGGTTAAGTTGGGGGTGTGACAATTTTCATCATTCGACGGATAACACTTTTTGTTATCCGACGGATAATCCGCATCATCCGTCGAGTCTACATCTGTTAGTAGTCCTTCTACCAAATTAGGTTCTAGTTTCTCTTTGTTCTTTTTCCAGGCTTCATCACAGAAGGACTCAATTCCTTGAACTTTGGTGATTTGAGCATGGACATCCCTGGATGTTTTCCATGCTTTAATCACCTCTTGTTCACGCTCGAGCTGCTTCTTTAAAATTTCTTCCTTTTTCAAAGACTCAGTTAATTCCTCCTTGGCAATCTTACACTCAATTCTTAATTTCTCAAAATCAATAAACTGAGACTCAAGCACATTATTCCTCTCACTTAAAAACAGATTGTTTTGTTTGATTTTAGCATTTTCTTTAGTAAGAGACTTAAGTGTAACACACAAATGATATAATTCTGTAGACATGTCATTTATGGCATCATTACACTCAGCTTTAGATAAATGTGCAAGTTTGTAGTAATTACCCGATTGCTTGAGGAATTTGTTTTTGTCTCATCAGACTTGGCCATTAGGGCTAGATTGTCATAGCTGACATCTTCATCTTCATCCAAACCATCTGCTGCCCAGTCATTTTCTTGTGTAATAAAAGCCCTTTCCTTTTGTTTGAGTAGATCAAAGTATTTTTGCTTATAATCCACAGACTCAAACCTTTTCTTACTGGAATCTGACTTCCTACACTCACTGGCAAAATGCCCTGCCAAGCCACATTTGAAATATTTAAATTTTGACTTATCCACCATGTTTCTATTTGGCTTGGCTGTTCCAAAGTTCTTCTTGAACTTGAGCTTGGAAAATCTCCTCTACTGCAAGCCCCTTGCCCTTGTTTTCACAGACCTTTGAAGTTAATTCAACAGCTTCCATTTTCACTTCCTTCTCCTTTTCCAACTCAGCAACTAGTGCAATGGATCCTCCTTTCTTCTTTCCTCTTTCCATCCTTTCATCCTGCTCTATTTCAAGCTCATAGGTTTTCAGGATGCCATACAGTCTCTCCAAAGTAAACTCTTTATAATCTTATGAGTTTCTTAGTGAGACTGTCATTGGTTTCCATTCCTTTGGAAGAGATCTAAGGAATTTCATATTAGAGTCTTTTGTTTGATAGACCCTTCCATGCAACTTGAGAGCATTTAGTAGTTTTTGAAACCTACTAAAAATGTTAGTGAGAGACTCACTTTCCTCATTGTGAAAATGCTCATATTGTTGAATCAAAATCTGCATTTTATTTTCTCTAACTTGCTCAGTACCATCACAAATTATGTGTATTGTATCCCAAACTTCCTTGGCAGTTTTGCAGTTGATAATGTTGTCAAACATGTCTGCATCAACTCCATTAAACAGAATATTCATGGCCTTTTTATCCTTCCTGACTTGTTCAATGTCAGGATCAGACCATTCATGCCTTGGCTTGGGGACTGATGGCTCGTTTCCTGTTGCAGCTCTCATTGGAACATGAGGGCCTCTTTCTATGCAATCCACATAGGCCTCATCTTGAGAAAGCATATGAAGATGCATCTTTACCTTCCAATGATGGTAATTATCTTTATCTAGAAAAGGAATCTTGACTTCAACATCCTTCTTGTTCGTCTTGCTAAATTGTTTTGATCTTTAAACTCTTTGTAGGTTAAGAGCTTGCTCTGATACCAATTGTTAATCCCTTAACAATATAGCAAGAATTACAGAAGGGGGTTTGAATGGAATTCTTGATCCTTTTTCTTAAAATAAAAATGTTCAAACTCGAATATATAAGTGTATTGATTAGCACAATGCGGAATAAAAACTTAAGTGAACCAAAACACGAGTAATTAAAAACAAGAGTCTTTAAAAACTTTCTGGTGGATTTAAACAATTCCACCAGAGATATATATTATATCGATAGAACTCTGTGTACAAGAATGCTCACAGCTGCTTACAAATATGAACTACTGAGAATACAGAGAAATTATAATAATTTTGCTTACAAATGTTTCTCACTTTTTGTATCTCAGATCTTGGTTTCTATTTGCTACTTCTTGGTTTATATATTACCAAGATTACAAAGTCAAAAGATAGAATCATTATAAAAACTATCGGGTCTAATGCTTTGCTACTTTGTTCTCTATTACCCATTTAATAGGCTTCCTCATTCCATTTGCATGCACTTCGACGCATGTGACCAGTTGTCACTGTAAACTGATATTTGAATTCTTTATCCGTTGAGTACATGATCATCCGTCGACTTTATGATCATCCGTTGATGGCTTCATTGATCATCCGTCGACTGCTATATCGAACATCCGTTGATAGCTATTTGATCATCCGTCGATGGCTTCGTTATTTATCCGTCGGTAGCTATTTTGGCACTTGACTTTAATTCATTTATACAGAATTACAAGACATCATCTATGTACAATTAATCAACCTATTCTGCATATCTAGTAAAAGTCAACATGACTTATATGCTACAACAGAATCTATACAAAGGTGTATAAATAAATGAGCTACAGACTTATTATTACATAAGCTACTCACTCGATGGATAATAAGTCATCATCCGTCGGGACTATAATGAGTTATCCGTCGGGACTATAATTCTTATTCGTCGAGTGCTACATTATTTCACTAAGTAAAATCTACTTAGGTGTTTTGTTCATGAAATCATCAAGTACACAACATATGCATAACACTTCTACTTTTTCAAGTGTAGGTCAGAATATGTCGATTCAAATTCAACATTTATTTGTCAAATCAGCACAAATTATTAGTAACCATAATTTTAATCAAAACATTCATCAAGAAATACATTTCAAGTAGATGAAGTAAAGATTAACAGGTTGCAATAAGAACATTCACATCCACATAATACGAGATAAACAAAGATGAAATCTTGCAATCAAAAGAAATTTCATTAAAATATCCAAAGAGTACATCTTATGAAATTTATAGATTACATGCAAAAGATTATAAGATAATCCTAGTCTAAGATGGTGAACATCAATAGCCTTGGTCTGAGAAGGAAATCTATTAATTAGTTCCTCCTGCTGTTGACAAACAACACTGCAAGACAGATGATCCGTTCTTGCTGAAGAAGAGCCTCTCTTTGTTCTTCTTCCAACCGATCAAGATGGAGTTGATAGTCCATCTTAAAGAACAAGAGGTTTATCTGAACCTCTTGTGGAACCAAGTTCCATATTTTCTCAAAAATGGAAGTGACATGCCATTCTTGTTCCCAGTCACCACAACTGAACTCAACATTGAAGTTTTCATAGTTCATAAACATGTTTACAAGAACCATTTTTATGAAGGAAGAAAATGGTGAGAATGAAAAGAGAGAGAATGATTTTGTGTGAGAATAGAAGATGATTTGTCTGAGATGAAATGTCGGTTAAATAACCCATGGAATATCAAGGGACTAGAGGACTTATTAATGATTAAGTGTAGAGTTAATGATGCCTCGTCTCCCTAACCGATGTGTAATAATAACAGTCAGTAAAAAGTTAAAGCAGGAGTTACTGGGCACGAGAAATAAGTAACAATTACTGTGCACATGCAGTTTTTCAAGACAAACACATTTACCACTAACCCAAATGATTATGACTGTTTTATCTCACCTAAGTATATTCTGATTAAATATGACTGTTTCAGTATTTACCACAAATAAGTCAAGTAAAGAATAATGACACGTAAGCATCAGAGATTCCATCAGGTTTTAATATCAGAACTTGACTATGATTAGATTTGAACGGTCATCAGAACATGGCTTCTGTACTCAAAAAGTGAATGTTTGTATCTGTAATTCTTCATACAAATACTGATTTGCTTCTTCAGAGTTCAATCATCAGAACTTCCATCAGAATTTGTCCTCAAAATTTATGCAAATGGCACTTAACTGTTTGTCAAAAATAAATTAATCACCACAATAATTTTCATCATTTATATGGAGTGATAGTGTGTGTATTTAGAAAAATTTTAGATAAAGATTAAAGTTTGATAAACTTCAGTATATCTTAGAAATAAGACATAACTAAGAAAAGTGCTTAAAATTTGTCATTAATAATGAAGTCTACTATAGGATAAATTTGTGCATGAGTCCACCTCAACTGTTTGTGCTCATTTTATGCATCTTGTAGAATTCTTTTTCACAGTGGCTTCTCAGTGTAAGTGAGTCACAACTGCTATCAGAATTTATGCTATTATCAGAGTATCTCTCCAGTAATCAGAGAATGTGAAAAGTCACCAAGAAAAATTTATTTGCTTTTCTAATGCATATAACTTAATACCAGCAATGCACGGGTCTTCCCTTCCACATATTTACTCTAGATCTCAAAGGAGTACCTGACTTTAATTTTCTTTTCTTTTCTTCAGATACGTGAGGCTTATCAGCATTTAGTTCATCCTTAAGATTTACTAACATCAGAATTTGACAGATAAGAAGCAAGAATCTAGTTTATCACTTAGTAATAAGATAAAAAAGTAAATTTGACTATGCTCAAAATCAGAATTTGCTTGTGTTAATGAGTTTCCATATAAACAACTAATTCAAACATGGGATTTCTAGTATGTTAAAGACTACTCGGTCAGCATCTAGCACAGTAATCCTCATTGGATTGAATAGTCACAGAACATTGTAATCACTATCAGAGTATATAGATCCACATCATATAACAATCAGCATTTAATGAATTACAATTTAAGCACAGATTACATGAAGATAAGTTAATCTGTAAACACTGATCATAAAGTCTGATGCATGAGAACAAAAACTAAGCAGATTTAGAAAAAGAACCTGAAACCATTCCAAGTTCATTTACCAGTCTTGTAAAAGTAGCTTCACATAATGGTTTTGTGAAGATATCTGCTAGTTGTTAATCTGTTGGAATAAAATGCATTTCCACTGTACCTTCCATCACATGTTCCCTTATAAAATGGTACCTAATGCTGATGTGCTTTATCATTGAGTGTTGAACTGGATTACCTGTCATAGCAATAGCACTTTGATTATCACAGTAAATAGGTATTTTATAAAATTCTAATTTATAGTCTAGTAGTTGATTCTTCATCCAAAGAATATGTGCGCAACAACTTCCTGCATCAATATATTCTGCTTCTGCAGTTAATGTGGAAATTGATTTCTATTTCTTGCTAAACTAAGAAACCAATCTGCCTTCAAGAAATTGGCAGCTTCCACTAGTGTTTTTCCTATCTATTTTGCATCCTGTAAAATCTGCATCTTAGTAACCTATTAGCTTAAAATCTGATTCTCTAGGATACCACAATCCTAGATCAGCTGTACCGTTGAGGTAGTTGAAAATTCTTTTCACAGCTATTAGATGAGGTTTTCTTGGATCAGCCTGAAATCTTACATAAAGAAAGGTAGCATACATGATATCAGGTCTACTAGCAGTTAAATAGAGTAAAGAAACCAATCATACCTTTGTAATTAGTAATATCTACTGATGAACCAGTATCTTTATCTATCTTTATCTAACTTGGTTGCAGTGGCCATGGGAGTGGATGCAGTTGAACAGTCTTGCATTCCAAATTTCTTCAGTAAATTTCTGGTGTACTTGAATTGACAGAAAAAATTACCTTCTTCATTTTTCTTGACTTGAAGTCCCAAAAAATAACTAAGTTCTCCCATCATACTCATTTGATATCTTGACTGCATTAGCTTTGCAAACCTTTCACAGAGTTTGGCATTAGTAGAACCAAATATGATATCATCAACATATATTTGTACCAAAAGTAAGTCCTTTCCATTGTTGAGGTAGAACAGTGTTTTATCAATTGTGCCTCTGTGAAATCCACTTTCCAGAAGCAATTGAGCTAATGTCTCATACCATGCTCTTGGAGCTTGCTTAAGGCCATAAAGTGCTTTGTCTAATCTGTAGACATGATTTGGAAATTTTGAATCTTCAAAACCTGGAGGTTGTTCAACATATACCTCTTCTTCCGATTCTCCATTGAGAAAAGCACTTTTCACATCCATTTGAAAGACTTTAAACTTTTTGTGAGCAGCATAAGCCAAAAAGATTCTTATGGCTTCCAATCTAGCAACTGGTGCAAATGTTTCATCATAATCAATACCCTCCTGTTGAGAGTACCCTTAGCAACCAGCCTTGCTTTGTTCCTTGTAATTATGCTATCACTGTCAGTTTTGTTTCTGAACACCCATTTTGTGCCAATAATAGATCTATTCTTTGGTCTTGGCACTAGGGTCCAGACTTTATTTCTTTCAAATTCATTCAACTCTTCCTGCATTTCTTGCACCCAATCAGCATCTTGGAGAGCTTCTTCCACTTCTTTTGGTTCAGTATGAGATAGAAAAGAATGATAGGGACATTCATTTGATGTTGATGTTCTAGTTCTGACACCTGCTTCAGGATTTTCAATTATTAAGTCAGGTATATGTGATTTGGTCCACTTTCTTGCAAATAGAAGTTGATTTCTAGAACT
The DNA here is from genome assembly GCF_009905375.1 of Apium graveolens. Classification (NCBI taxonomy): domain Eukaryota; kingdom Viridiplantae; phylum Streptophyta; class Magnoliopsida; order Apiales; family Apiaceae; genus Apium; species Apium graveolens. Next base: position 31,625 of record NW_027419000.1, read on the forward strand.
GGATCCTCCCCCATGATCCATGCTATCTCCATCAGCACTTTCTGATGCTCCCCCTGTAGTTATGCTCTCTGAAACTTCAGAATTTGAGTTGGATCCTTCAGGATTTGAAGTATCAGAGTTTCCAGAATTATCAAAAAATTTGACTCATCAGAACTTGATGAATCAGAACTTGAAGAGTCAGTGACAGGTTCTGATGCTTCTTGTGAGTCTTGAGTTGTGGTAGGATCTTCAGTTTGCTCCCCATGGACAGGTGCATTTACCCTTGGAGTAGTTACAACAGTTTCAATGACATCAGAATTTAACCCGTCAGAACTTACAGGATCAGAGTTTAAGTCATCAGAATTTATAGAATCAGAATTTAAATCTTCATTTTTAAATCTCATCTGATCATGATCATTCAAATCTTCAAGTCCAGTAATCTTCTTATTATCAAAAGATACATTGATAGATTCCATGACAACCCGTGTTCTTGAATTGTAGACTATGAAGGCTTTTGTGGTAAGTGGATATCCAACAAAAATTCCTTCATCAGCTTTTAGATCAAATTTTGATAGCTGTTCAGGATGAGTCTTAAGAACAAAACACTTACATCCAAATACATGAAAGTATTTCAGATTTGGCTTCTTTTTCTTCACCATCTCATATTGTGTTTTTCCTTGCTTGTTGATGAGTGTAGCACTCTGTGTAAAACAAGCAGTCTGCACAGCTTCAGCCCCAAAAGTAGGTTGGTAACTTTGCTTCATCAAGCATAGTTCATGCAGCTTCAATGAGAGTCCTGTTCTTTCTTTCTACAACTCCATTTTGTTGTGGAGTTCCAGGTCCAGAAAATTTCTGTTTGATTCCATGCTCTTTGCAGAACTCTTAGATGATTGAATTCTTGAACTCAGTGCCATTATCACTTCTTATAATTTTGATAGAATCTTTGACCAATTTATCCAGCTGTTTGACATGATCAGTTAGAGTATATGCAGTTTCATTCTTCTTGTGCAAGAAATACACCCAAGGGTACCTGGTGAACTCATCCACTATAACTATAGCATATTTCTTCTTTGCAATAGACATGACATGGACTGGACCAAATAGATCAACATGCAGTAGGTGATAAGTCTCAAGAATTGAGGATTCAGTTTTGCTCTTGAAAGAAGATTTTCTATATTTTGCCTTTTGACATGAATCACAAAGGCCATCAGGAGCAAATACTGATTTTGGCAGTCCTCTCACAAGATCTTTCCTTACAAGCTCATTTATGTTGTTGAAATTTAGATGAGAGAGTCTTTTGTGCCAATTCCAGCTTTCTTCAATTGATGCTCTACTCAACAGACAGATTGGAGAACCATCAGTACTTGTTGAAAGTTTGGCTTCATAAATGTTACCATGCCTGTAACCTTTCAGAACCACTTTGCTTGTAGAACTGCTTACAACTTCACAGTGTTCTTCAAAGAAATCCATAAACTACTACAAGTAGCAGTGTCCTTTGGTCTTTTTAAGTTTGTTAGCATTTGCAGTGGATTTAGTTTCAGAGTTTATGCTAACATGCTGTTTATCAGAATTTATATCAGACTTTGCATCAGACTTTACACTAGAAGGAACAATAGTAACTTTCTTTAAAGAAGGTTTTATTTGATAATAATTATAGTACAAACTATGATATTCCTTACAAGTATAAATGGAATGCCATAAACTACTACAAGTATTCATGCCGGTTAGACGTCGACCATGAAATCCATCATTATACGGAGCAGAAAACAAGGATTTTGTGGCTTAAACCTAACAGACTGATTTTTAACTCCTGATTTAGGAGGTAAAGAGTTTTTTCTTTATTCTTCCTGCAAAAAGAAGCAAGATGGTTAGAGTTTCCACAGTAATAAAATTTCTTTCTAGGAGCATTGGGAATAGGCATATAGTTATTGCTTTTATTCACACCTTCCTTTTCATTCATATTTTTCCTAGCTTCCTTTCCATTGTTGGCATTCCTAATCTCTTTCAGCTTATGCTTAAGCTGCTTCTTTGTCATTAAGCCTATGTTAACTTCAGATGGTTTATCATGTTTTAATTTTTCAGAAGTTAACTTATCCTTAACTTCTGTCACAGACTCTTTCATCTTTTCAGAATCAGACTTTACAGTTTTTGCTACAAACATAATAGGATTTAACTTTGGCTTAACAGTCTGTTTAACAACAATTGGCTCAATTTGTTCAGTTCCTTTTTCACTTTTATCATCTCCATAACCTAAGCCCTCTTTCCAGTTTCCACTACTTAATAAATTCTGAGTTGATCTGTCAGAGTTAGTCCAAGTTCTGATAATCTCTCTTTCCTTTTCTAATTCAGATTTTAGAGATTTATTCAAATTTTAACACTTCATCTCTAACATATTGAGCATCATCTTTTTCTTTCTTAGTTTGATGAAGAATAACTAACTCCTTTTCTAAATAATCATTTCTCTTTTAATAAGCAGAATTTTCAGATGTTAATCTTTCACATGTTAAAGTCTGATCTCTATAACTAATAAACATGGTTTTAAGATATAATCTCAACTCAGTAATATCATCAGTATGAAAAGCATAAGTTGTTTGAGGTACCTTCAATTCAGCAGTTTCAGGGCTGCTATCAGCATTTGCCATCAAGGCATAGTTCACATCACTTTCAGAATCTGAAGTGTCTGTCCAGCTTTTCTTCTTTAAGACAAGTGCCTTACCTTTGTCACTTTTTCCTTTCTTGCAGTCAGGAGATATGTGGCCTCTTTCACCAGAATTGTAGCTTTTGACATTTGAGTTGTCTCCTTTGTCAGACTTTGCACCTTCGCCTTCAGACTTTCTGAACCCTTTCTTATCAGAACTTACACCTTTCCTGGAAAACTTCTTGCCCTTTCTAAATTTCCCGTAGGCTATCTTTGTGATACCCTTCACCATTAGAGCACACAATTTCATCATCTCTTCATCAGCATCCATTTCAGGTAAGCTTTCAGTTTCTGAATCATCATCATCAGAATATTATGACTCTAAATCATACTTTATCATGAGAGCCTTTCCCTTGCCCCTCTTTAAGGCAACAATTTTAGGAGATTCCTCCTCATCCTTAAGACCAACTGTCCTTGACTTTCTTCCATGCCTCTTGCTCCTTTGATCCATCTCAAGTTCATAAGTCTTGAGCATACCATAAATTTCACCAAGTTTCAGTAAGGTCATAGTTGTCTCTTATGGTAGTAGATTTCAAATCCCAATTTTCAGGAAGAGCTAAAAGGAATTTTAGATTTGAATCTTCAAGATCATATCCCTTGTCCACTAGTGACAGATCATTCAAGAGTTTGACAAACCTGTCATATAAGTCAATTAAAGACTCATCAGCTTTTGAGTCAAAGTGCTCATACTCTTGAGTGAGTATTGTCATCCTGTTCTTCTTGATTGCATCAGTTCCCTGGCATCTTGTCTCCAAAGCTTCCCATATCTCCTTTGCAGTTTTGCAATGAATTACCCTGTTTGACATGACATTATCAATGGCATTATGCAGCAAATGCCATACCTTTGCATCCTTGGAAATAGATGAGATGTCTTCAGGTGTGTACTCACCTTTCTCCTTTGGTATGGTCTGTGCTGGTTGATCAGCAACCACAACAGAGAGCTTGGTAGGCTTATGTGGTCCTTCATTAATTCTATCAAGGTATTCTGGATTTGTAGCTTCCAGAAACATAGCCATCTTCACTTTCCATATGGGATACTCAGAAGGTCTCAGTATGGGAACCCTAATAGTCTCATATCGACTGTGGGTTTAAGTCTTTTGAGTTTCTTCAGTTTTGGTGGGCTTGGTTGGAGTTTGTACTTCTTCAGACATGATTGTTTGGATCTTTACTGTATGTGTGTTAACAGATAAGCTCTGATACCACTTGTTAGGTCACACAACATTGTAGAAGGGGGTTGAATACAGTGTTTAATACAATCAAATCGATTTTGAACACAAGTAACAGTAAACATATATATTCAATATAATAAACTCTGTTATAATGGAACTGTTCTCTCTCAGTGATGAACAAATATCACTAAGAGCTTCTAGGTTACAATGTATAATCTTCTCGATAATGATAACACATGTAGTGTAAACCTAAGTCTGTGTTTATATACTACACAATTACAAGATAACTTCTAATTGATATGGAATATAATTCTGTCTCCTATAATATATCAATCAGATATCTTCTACAAGTCTTCCATTCTTCTAACTCTTTCTATGCATATCTTCATTTATTTTAGTCTCGATCTTCTACTTTAAACCAGCTTCCTTCTTTAACTATAAGTCCTCCCACACTTAGTTCTTATATGACCTTAAGTTCCGATATTAAGTTCTGACTTCCAGTAAGTCCCGATTCCAGTAAATCCTGATTTGTCATGTTGTTAAGTTCTGAAAACTAAACACAAATCATATTAGACATGACATCTCAAATATATCTAACAAAAAACTTACGAATAAGAAGATCACAGGGAATGTAGTGGAAGCACAGCACACAATCCTTAGCCTTCGACTCCTCCCAAGAACCATAAGAAAGCAACAGAAGCTTAAGAGAGAAAATATAATTTTGGAGAATGAAAATTTTCGAAGAGCTTTAAAAGAGTAATAAAGAGTAATAAAGAGAAGGGGGTTTTTATAGGAGAGGAGGGATGTAGACAGCCAAGCCATGTGGCCACATTCCAGCCTTTGATTTTCAAGATCTGTATGTATATACGGTTATACATACACATGGTAGTTAATGCCAATCATTATTACGACACATCTTTTCAAAAAGTAACATCTGTTAGAATTTGAATTTTGGGGAGAAAACACAAAAATCGATTCAGCTTCCAGTCCGGATCGGTCTACTTCAACACAACCCAGGCTAGGGGAAAGCAAAGCTCAAATCTCTCTTAAAGGCATTCTACTCTATGTCCAACTAGTCTGGCTTGGTCTACTTCAACACAACCCGGATTAGGGGGCACGCAAAGCTCAAATTTCTCCTAAAGGCAATCTACTTTATGCCCAATTAATCCCGCTTGGTCTACTTCAACACAACACAGACTGGGGGGCAACTAAAGCTCAAATTTCTCCTAAAGGCAATCTACTCTATGCCCAACTAGTCCGGATTGATCTACTTCAAAAAATTAGGAATGGGGACAAGCAAAGCTCAAATTTCTCCAAAAAAAATAGAATACTCTAGGTCCAACTAGTACGGCTTGGTCATATCCAACACAACCTGAACTGGGGGTAAATAAAGCACAAATTTTTACAATAGGCAATCTACCCTACGTCCAACAAGTCTGGCTTGTTCTACTCCAACACAACTCGGATTGTGGAGAAACAAAGTTCAAATTTTCTAAAAGGCAATCTACTCTATATTCAAGTAGTCCGGCTTTGTCTACTTCAATACAAACCGGACTAGGGGGCAAGCAAAACTCAAATTTGTCATACAAGCAACCTTATTTAAATACTATTCACCTTACTCCCCCATCCAGAAAATCTAAATAAGGGAGTGGGGGACACGTGATAGTACATATGGCTCCCAGAAGGACTAGTTCCGGACTCATGGCTCCATCCAGTCCCACTTACCCCTAGTCCGGACTAATGGTTCCCAGCGGCCCAGTCCTTGAGATTCCAGCACGTGAGGTGCATGTTCAAACACATGATAGAGAGAACTATCATTGATCAATCATGAGAATAATCAGGGCACGTGTCAGAGGATCCTTAGCACATTCCTTAGTCAATTCCATCCTGACACCTGTAAGGCATCCACCCCAGTCAGGTGTCCTCCACTCCCAGAATCCACGACTACGATTTAAAGGTACCAACCCTTAAACCCTACCATTGAGCTATAAATAGCCTAATGAGGAAAGGTTTTGGGGTTAATTACTCTCTTACACTGATATATACACACAACCACATTGCATTCCTATCTATCTTCATCTTCTCCAAAGCGAGTTCTTACTATCACACCGGAGGCGCCGCGGGACCAAACCGCCCTTCCGGTGTTGTTTTGCAGAAACCCCACGACAGCTACACCACAACCGCTACAAGGTTCCAAGCGCGGCGTCGGAGGAGCAGCCCCGCACACCGGAGTTATCAATTAAACATTAATTTAAAAATAAAGAGTTTAATATTATATTTGTGTTTTATAATATGTTAAATATAATTTGGATCACGTTGTTGGAGTTTGTCAGAAATTTGGATCAATTTTTGATCAATTAGTGATCCAAATTTGAATTTTTGGATCAAAACTGTTGGAGATGGCCTAAGGTATGTAGTCTCCGAGTAGAAGCAGACAACTATTTCACCAACAAAACAATCTTAGTTGTTGATCTGACATTTTTAAAAATTAACGTTCAAGATTATATCTTATTAGAAAGAAAATACCTCTAAAATCAATTGAAAAATTCTTAATGTAATTACAAATAGAAAATGATTAGATTGTTCTTAACTAATATTTAAACACCGGAATGAGATATAACCTTAGATAGAATATGACCAGAGGTTTAACTAATCATAAATATAAAATGATTACATTAGTTAGTCTGCTATTATTCAAACACCAAATATGATATGATGACAATAATAAATAAAATATGATTATATATTTTAGTGTATATAGCTATATAATATACATCAACAAAAAAATTCAATTCAACATTAGTATATTTGTCAATATTTGCATATTTATTGCAACAAACTATGAAAAATAAAAATAAAATTGAAATAAGATAAAGATAAGATATATATATATATATATATATGTTTAAAAAAAATTAGAAAATTTTAGAAAAAAATTTAGAAACCTGTGTAAGCCTATTATATATTAAGATATAGGAAACACCTTCTAAGTAAATAATTTCGGATTCCTTATAATTTAGCTAAATATTATTTTATTATATTTCAAGGAACACGAACAAAATTTAGTATAACATGTATGTTCAAACCAATAAATGAATGTTGTCAGAAGTGGGAATGGTTTCAGGCTAATGTCCATCGGTTGATAGATGTCGAGGACGACATCGTATGAGAACGATGAATGGATGACTATTGGTGATAGGGTATAAGCAACCTGGCTAGGACCCAATCCAGATCTAAGGTGAGGTAGGCTCAGCTGATGGACCAAGACTCCCCTCACCCAGTGCAATCAAGTGGAGAGACCCAGGCTCAGGGCCAACCTAGGACCTGGATCATCCCCCAACCAGGATCTAACCCAGGACCCGGATCACCTACCAACCAGGATCCAGCCTGGAACCAGGATCACCCAGATAAGGGAGACCCGAGGGGGGTCCCAGCAAGCACATGCACACTCCACAACCCGCCATAAAAGGGTACATGGGCACGTGATGATGACAGCTGTTATTCCTAGTGGACTAACAATGAGATTTACAGAAGGGGGGTTGAATTTAAATCTCAAAACTTTTTCAAGTTTTGAGTAGTTTCAAAGGCTATGTGTTTAAGACAAACAAGTGTATGAATTGCTTTAAGCTAATACAGACAGATATATATTCAAACACTAATGTAAAGAACACAACAGACCTTAAAAACTTTTCTGGTGGATTGTTGTTCCACCAGAGATGGTATTTCAGAAAATCTGTGATTCAAGAAGTTGATCACAGCTGCGTCCTAGTACAAACTAGATAATTTTTCTCTCAAGATTTTTCTAAACAGCTCTGGAAAAATTCTCATCTAATTACTAGCTACTACTTGGTTTATATATCACCAAGTTTACAAGTGAAGACAAAGATAAAAAGTACAATAAAATAAGTTCTCCACTTGGTTCTTCTCCATTTTACTCCAGTGCATTGTTGACTATTGCCTCTTTATACTAGAGTAGAACGGCTGCTTTTTCTGATGTTCCTGAATTAGGCTACCACATCTCAGTTGTCTCTGTCAACCCATGTGCCTCTGTTTATAGGTACAACTACCACTTGTCAACTGCTATTTAACAGAACATCCGTTGAAGCCTTCATCCGTTGATGGCTTTATCCGTTGATGTGTTAGCAGTTGAAGCTCTATCCGTTGATGCACTCATCCGTTGAAGGATGTTATCCGTTGAAGCTTTAGAGACATCCGTTGAAGCTTTGTTTCTCATCCGTTGAAGGTCTTTAAGTTATCCGTTGACACCATTTCAATTATACAAAATTACAAGGCATGAAATACTTACAATTGGCCTTCCTATCTGCATATCCTCTAGCAGTCAACATGACTTATAATTTCCCTCAACATTTAAGAATTATATCTCAAATTCAGAGACTGAAATGTGCTACAACACTAGACTTATTTCTAAGTAAAGCTACACCATCAACGGATAGCCAAAATGGTCTTATCCGTTGAGGCTACAAACACTGGATTTCTACTTAAGTGTTTTGTTAAACATATCATCAAACTAATGCACATATATTCCTAACAATCTCCCCCATTTATGTCTATAAGAATTGTAGACATAAATTCAAGGTTAACTTGATGATAACAAAACACTTAACAAATATATGAACTGAAACTAAGTAGAAATTTAAAAGTGCTGCAAAAGTGTATGTACTAGAAGGTAATTGAAGATTTACAGTATTTCCAAGGGTGCTCCTCTAGCCTGAGCAAATCATCTTTTTCTTCTTTGTTCCCTGGTTTTCTTTCCTAGCCCCTTGTCATTTTCCTCAATTTGGAGTTGGAGTTGTCTGAAGAATTCAGCTTCATCTTCATCACTGATATCCAACTTAGATTGCATTTCTTTGAGAGTTTCATTGCTGGCAATCTTGAGTTGGTCTTCAAGTCTGAAAAATCTTCTGACTCCTTTATCATCTCTGAATTCCATCAACCAATGAGGTGATTTGTGAATTGTAGTTCCCCTTTCTTGAATGAGTAAGGTTCTGGGCAAAGCATTGGGCTCCCTCCAAGTTTTCCTTATGTTGGCAATCTTGTTGAGAATTTCAGTCTTGGCAGTTCTGGTAAAGCCAGAATCCTTTTGTATGGCTGAAAAGACTCTGATCAAGGTAGAGTAGCCTTCATTCAGAATCCTGTAGAGAGGCCATGTTCTTTCCCCAGCTCCTTTGTATCTGAACACCAATCTCTCTGGTAGCT